>NC_051183.1:78888406-79188406 GCF_013339695.2 Rhipicephalus sanguineus | reverse complement strand
CGGTGATATTCATACAATCGACTAAGAAATAGAAGAGCATGGCTTTCGCCTTCAAGTCTTCTTAGGAAAATGCATAAGGGACCTTGTGGCTTGATATATATAAATATTTATATGTTTTCGGCAAGGATCCTGCCCGGAACACCCCGTTGCCGTTGCTGTCAGCGTCGCCATCACTGTCCCTGTATATCAGCCCTCCGACGTTGCCTTTTTCGTCGATATCGACGCGGGCACCAAAGCTAGCACCGATGCTGTCACCGCCATAGTAGTTCGCGCCAAGTAGGGCCAAGGAATGGCCCGTGATAATCGGGCTAACAACGTGCCGGAAGGCCTGCTAAGAGATGCGCGCCACTTCTCAAATGTTCTTCGCGGCCAGCAGACAGTGGCGTGATTTTGCACAGGCTCGTCCTGTCTTAGGCTGAACACGGCACAGCGCGGCTGCGCCCCGCGGAGCGCCACTACATCCGTCGCGGCGGCGCATCTAACCGAAGCGGCGCAAGCACACAGGGTCGCGCCGCTCTTGTCTTGTTGCGTTTCACAGCAAAGCCATCTCCCATGTTCCGCCAATCAACCCGGTCCTGTGATTTCTGCTGCCACGTTATACCTACAAACTTCTTAAGCTCATCTACCCACCTAATTTTCTGTCTCCCCCTCACGCGTTTACCATCTCTTGGAATCCAGTCAGTTGCTATTAATGACCAGCGGTTATCTTGCCTACGCGTTACATGCCCTGCCCATGTGCATTTCTTCTTGCATTTCAAATGAGATGGCCTTAACAACACCCGCCTGTTTCCTGACCCACTCTGCTCTCTTCTTGTCCCTTAAGGTTACACCTATATAATTTTCCTTTCCATTGCTCGTTGCGTGGTAATCAGTTTAAGTTGAACTCTCTTTGTAAGCCTCTAGGCTTCTGCTCCGTAGGTAAGTGCCAATAAGATGCAGCTGTTATATACCTTCCTCTGGAGTGATAGTGGTAGCCGCCATTCATGATTTCAGAGTGCTTGCCGAATGTGCTTCATCCCATCCTTATTCTCCTTGTTACTTGAGTCTCATGGTTCGGCTCCGCGGTTACTAGCTGTCCTAAGTAGACCTTTACAAATTACAGTGCCTCGTTACCTATTGCAAGGCGCTGTTCTCCTACTTTAGTTTTCTACATATTAAGTTTCAGACCTACCTTTCTGCTTTTCTTGTCTAGTTCAGTAATCATGAGTTGTAATTCGTCTCCTAAGTTACTCATTAATGCAATGTCATCAGCGAATCGCAGGTTACTAAGGTACTCTCTATTAACTCGTATCACATCGAGGCACATGGAATCGCATCGAAGCAAAAAAAACATGCTTTCGCTTTTATCACAGAAACGTGTATGTGCAAGCTTGTTGGCAGTAATGTTGGCAGGAGTGCTGGCGACACTATACGTTTGTTTTGGTACGCGTTTTCTCTACGTGCGCCGATTGTCAAACACGCCGCAAGCTGTCGTCGAGATCTCTGAAGCTGCGCCACCACCTAGATCACGTTGTCCATTCCGATATCGGACGATCATAGGTCTCACGTTCGGTCCACGAAGCCCTTGCTGGCGATGGGTCCCACAACAGTTCGCACGTACTGTCGCAACGACTGCCGACGTTGACGAAGAAAAAAGAAAACCCGCGTCACTCGACTGCTATGATTTTTGGTAGTGTTGAAGTAAAATTAAGAGCACCGCAATGAGAAGGGAGCGAAATGCACAGGCGTAAACACAGTGGTGCGCACGGACTCGAAGAGACTTATTCAAAATGGCGGCACGATGGTTTTTCGCGAGGCATGGTGCGGAGAGTATATGCACTTATAAGCGCATTTTTTTTTCGTTAAACGCACCTGATGAATGGACTATGCAGTCAAAAAACATTTAATATTGATAAAAGCCATTATTGTGTTAACAGCGGCTGTTTTATATTTGCAGCTTTTTTTCCGTAACTACAGATTAACGGGGACGAGAGCACTTCATCCCGCCGCTAACGAAGTTCGCCGAACTCCCTTTGCGAAACGCTCCGTTTAACGTCCTAGGGAGACCGTGGGACACGGACCGCATCTCCATTGACTTAAAGACGAGGGAGTTAAACGGAGTTCGCGGGTGCCCGTGTGACTGGGGTGACGATGCCGTTTGTAACGGGGGCTGCCTACAATTACCTGTTTGTAAGCAAAACATTCCGGCTTCGGGAATGCAAAAGGGCCGCGATGCTTCTGGAGAAGTGCTTCAAGTATGCACCCTGCTCTTAGAACTGGACAGTCATGAAGTTCATGTTGTCCAATAGAAATAGTCCACTTGTAACTCATAACAGCTCGAAATGATGATATACCACGCGGGAACGTGAAATTGCAGGGGGTGCAATACGGCAAAACGAAAGAAGAAAAAGAGAGCGACGAACGATAGATAGATAGATAGATAGATAGATAGATAGATAGATAGATAGATAGATAGATAGATAGATAGATAGATAGATAGATAGATAGATAGATAGATAGATAGATAGATAGATAGATAGATAGATAGATAGATAGATAGATAGATAGATAGATAGATAGATAGATAGATAGATAGATAGATAGATAGATAGATAGATAGATAGATAGATAGATAGATAGATAGATAGATAGATAGATAGATAGATAGATAGATAGATAGATAGATAGATAGATATGTGCCTTTAGTTCGCCGACTAATGCCTCGCATTTATTAAACGCAGGAAGTATTCCCACATAAAAAAGAAAGAAAACAGCGAACGCTGCACCTCCGTGCAGCGCAGCTGTTATGGAAATAATCCGAGGACGCGTACAAAAATACTTTCAACGATTGACACCGCAGCGGGGAACTTATCGCGGCCGTATTCGGAGCGACCCGTATTCAAGTTATGGTGGGGTTTATTATGCCATACAGGCGCACAAACACACTGGCATACATTGTAGTGGTAAAGGCAAAGCGTCGGTACCGAGTGCATGTCTGTGTTGCCAGGCGCAATTGTCACGTGTGACTCGAGCATATGGTGATCAAGTGCGTATACAACCGACCGATAAGCGCCGCTCGCTCGCTTTTCCGCAGGCAGCTTGTTGGGACTGTGCGCATGCGCGCGGCTTGTTGGAACAGTGCGCATGCGTGCCCGCAGAGTTCATACGGCGCCGACAGTCTGGCTGCGACAACGATCGCGTACACAGCACGTGCAATTATTTGTATGTGCAAGCATAACTGTTGCAGTTTGAGTGTGGCACCTAAGACAATTCGCAAGTGTCTATTCATCGGCTGTGGCATCTTGGCGAATGTTTATCATATGTGTGGACGTTTCGTCTGCCTGAATATTTGTGTTTTGTGAGCTTTTCCGCTGAGTGGATACTATTTTGTGCTGAAGAAGTGGAACTAAGTACGTGAGTGTTTGTCCATCTGCCTATTTGTATGGTTTTGTGCGTGTCCGTTACTTGGCGGCGGGAGCGTACTATTATGCAAGAGAAATAGAGTAGCCGCCATACACTGGCCACAACCCGTACTTATATACACTTTTCCATGGCCGTTCAACACGGCTTTTCCATGGCCGTCCAGTAACCAACAGATTAACTCAGCGTGCGCATGGTTGTGCGTAAGCATTGTGTGGCGCGTAGCTTACGTTAAAGTTTCTCACTCTTTACCGTGTGCACCAACTAAACATTGCATTGTGCCTCAACCTCAACAGCCTTGCCTATAGGCGTTGGCCGGCGCAACTTAGTGTCGATAGACAAACTTCAATAGCCGGCCCTGGTCGACACAATACCAGGCACGGATATACGAGACAAGCATCCCCAGCCCGCACCTGTCGGGTAATGGAAGTCAGAATGCCATGAGACTCGTGGCCATCCTGTCTGTGCTATCTATCTATCTATCTATCTATCTATCTATCTATCTATCTATCTATCTATCTATCTATCTATCTATCTATCTATCTATCTATCTATCTATCTATCTATCTATCTATCTATCTATCTATCTATCTATCTATCTATCTATCTATCTATCTATCTATCTATCTAATATATTCTAATGGGGAACTCAGGTGTAGCTGAAGAGCAAAACATCCGTATCAATTGCTCGCACTTGGTTTTACTGCTTTGAATACTTTTCCAGGCCTAATGTATAACAAGAAGGCCCCACCTTACGATGAACCAAGGAACCAAAATCAGGCCCACTACCGCGCGCTCAGCGATCGGGAAAGGGTCGCAGCAAGAGAAGAGGAGACGGGCGGCAGCGTTCCTCCTGGAGATGATTCGGACCAGCAGCGAAGACTTGCACTAAGGAGGGATGTGGGATTGTTCAGCAGCATTACATTTCTCCTCAGTGCGACCATAGGTGAACAACATGCGCCAATGTCTTAGCCTCGTCTGATTGGCTGGCGATGTTTTACTTTATCCTTTTGCCTTCATTCAAGTACACTTTTCTGCATAGGGGCGTGCTAGTAGCAGATGTTGCATTTGGCCACCTTGTTTAGTTCTTGACAGTACTACTAAGACCAGGGACACATCTCACCTTGGTGTAGAATAGGGGGAATGTATATATGTGAGGATAAGTGTAAGTATTCGAGTATGCATTTTAATAACGTGACTTAAGTGTACATATTACTGTTTCATATATTCTGTTACGTGTATACTTTGGTGGTTCCTTGGTGAACTTATGACTGTTTGCAAATGTATCAGCTAATAAATAATTGTTGGGGTTTTGCGCCCCGAAATTACGATATGATTATGAGAGACGCCGTAGTGAAGGGCTCCGGAAATGAGGACCACCTGCGGTTCCTCAACGTGCACCTAAATCTAAGCACACGGGCCTCTGGCATTTTGTCTCCATCCAAATGCGGCCACTGTGGCCGGGATTCGATCCCGAGACCTTCGGGTCAGCACTCAAGCGCCGTAACCACCAGACCAAAGTGGCGGGTGGATTGCACAAGCTGTACTGCCTCCCTGCTGAACATAACGCTTTCTATACTCATCAAGCTATCCTGAGGCAGCTGTTATCCACAGCCCCTCCAGTGCTGTTTGAAGGGAAATAAAAATTAAATTAACTTGATCACGAACTACTCTTTTTTCTGACACCATCACATAAAAGTTGCATAAACCAATTATGTTCCTCAGGCAGGCTTGCCGAACTTCTCATTGTATGGCTTAATGTTACAGAAGTGGGCCTTTAATTTCCTCCCGGGTTTGTACAACTGGGCGCTCCACGTGCAGCACTCGGCACTGTTGGGTTGGATTGGCACATACGGAGCACACGCGGAATGCTCGTGCACAGTGCTTTAAGTGCATTTTTTAGGAAGAGCGGAATTTATCTGATTTGAATTATATCACTATATTAAACAGTGCCACAAGTCTATGGCAGCTACAAGTATGA
This sequence comes from Rhipicephalus sanguineus, assembly GCF_013339695.2. NCBI lineage: Eukaryota > Metazoa > Arthropoda > Arachnida > Ixodida > Ixodidae > Rhipicephalus > Rhipicephalus sanguineus. The sequence goes on along the minus strand of NC_051183.1, from coordinate 79,183,026 downwards.
GAGTTCAGGTACAATTTTAGCCCGGCCCATCTAACACACTAAAGTGTGTTTCCACTTATACCGGACCTCACTGTCACTTCGACAATGCTTTTCGGGCAGTTGAATTGACGTAATTGTGCATTGATTGAGGAGCGCGCGACAATGTCCTGAAGTACCTCTGAAGGTGAGCGCGATATAGCGTTATTTCACTTCCTGAGCAGTCGGTCATTGCGTGCTTTTATCCAGCATGGTAGTTAAGTTATACGACGTAAAACTTCGCAGATACCAACAACAGCAATGTGGCAGGGGGCTTGACTGTTTTAACTGTTCTTCCGACAGATATTTCATGAACAAATGCGCTCATTATGAGCACGACTTGTACCCTTTGCCGGCAGAATCCGGGCAGTCCTTGCTACTTATGGCTCATACATAAAATTTTATGGCCGCTGAAAAATGCTTTAAAAATTGAAGCTGGCACTGTATTTATTTTGCGGATGAGATAACGTTTGCCTAAAAACAGGAAGTTTCATTGAAAAAAATATGTTTTATGAAGCATCTTCTTACTCCGTCATTTCAGGCACTGGTATCTTCATAACTCCGGGAAGCGTACTCAAACATTCAAAGACTAATCGGCCTTGATCTCCTCATGTGGACTCTTGGTGGAGTAAACGCATTCGTAGGTAAGTGAAAAGCACTAACAACTCCACGTTGTTTCAACGAGAAAAAGTCCGTACTGCAGTAGGCCTCACTTCATTTAATCTCCTCAGGTGGGCTTTGTGCTGCCGAGCTGGGTGCGCTTCTACCGTCATCTGGCTGGTGACTACGCGTTCTTCCTCGCCGCCGGCAAGCCATACGGAAGGTACGGCGACGTACCTGCCTTTCTGTTTGCCTGGACTTCCTTCTTCGTGGATCCTGCATACATGACTATTCAGGGACTGACCTTCTCGGCCTACGTGCTCAGTCTGCCGTACCCGAATTGTGCTCCACCTAAAGAACTGCAAGTCTTGGTCGCCTGTCTGTTCATCAGTAAGCGTTCTCTGTCGTAGTGGCATCATTTTTAAGGGAATCTCCAAGGAGTTTGAATTTATTTACTACAACACGTACAGTGCATGCACAAGGTGTGGTGAGGAAGCCGGGATAAAAGCTGCGTAGACCAGAGCTTGACTAGCCCCGTCGCACCCACACAACTCGGCAGCAAACATGACAGCTAGTGAGCGCGTACAATATGAAATGGGAATAATAAGAAAACAATTTCGTATTGGAAAGCATCTGCTGGTTAAGACAAACAATACACAGCAAAAAAATTTTCAGTACAAATGCATTGACAACATAGGGTGTTGTTGTTCGCAACGTATTTGTATATTGGGAACTGGGCTACATCGATACGGAGTTGGATTCCCGTATGTTACCGGAATTTAGCTCCACGTCGAGAACATACGGAGTGGGATTGCGGTGCCGGTGGCGGCGGGGTTCACGAAAAAGCTGGCGCCAGCGAGTGTACCGAAATGCGGGTGTACACAAATAGCACCTCATATGGGCTCAGGTCGCAAGCCTATTTGTAGCGCCTCACTGTAAACCACTTTGCACCCTTAAAGCGGTTTCAAGTAAGGAAAACACCATTTTGCCAACTAGAATTTGCAAAAAGGGTGACTAGTAAGGGTGTTTTCCGTTCCTCAAATAGCATTTAAGGAGTAACCCTTTACCTAAAGCACCCTTTAGAAGCTAAAGGGTGTTATGGGTTATCGAAACACCTGTGGCTCATAAGACAGCGTGCCAGATGATCACTGCGAATCGCTGATTGAAAAGTTATTGCATACTGGGCGATTTAGATTAAAAGATCTGTCCCTTCTATGGTCATCTACAAGCACACCATAAGTTTATGCCTGTTCTATTAATGTTAATGTCCATTTGTACGGAACAGGAATATGCCCACCGGCACTAAATATCGGCTTCATATACTATGGCTATACATAACAGATGGTTGGTGTAAGGCTGTGTAGCGCTATCGCTCCGTCCATTGGGTGTTTAACAATACACTATGTTGTGAGTAGAATTGGGCGCGTACGGGCGCCTTCTATGCTGTTGTGATCTGTAATTACATGTTATGGAATTACGATTTTTCTGTGACACGGGTGTTTAAACCATTGGCAACAACCCATCATAAGGGTGTTTAGTCCATTGGCAACACCCCATGATATGGCTGTTTTGATGCTTCAAAACATCTTTTTTCTAAGGTGTAAGTATGTTAGTTATAGACATGGTAACCCCCCCCCCCCCCCCATGCATGTGTAGCCTGGTTTACTGTGCTCTTTCCATGGCTGATGCTCTGTCGATCATGGACTTGATTGCGATTAGCCGTTTCTGATATGGCAATCTGATCTTTTTTTGAGGTCACTAGTCATTTCCGGTTGCCACATTTTAATGATGCGTTTGACTGGTGCATTTCATTGTTTCCCACATGACCATCGTTGTTGCCTACAGCAACAGAGCGTTGCGCTTCTAGACACGCGAGTGAAGGTCCAATTCCCAGCATGGAGGAAGGCAAAACTTAGGAAGGAGCGTTGCGCAATGAAAAAGAGAGAAAGAAGGAAAGAAAGAAAAAGAAAGAAAGAAAGAAAGAAAGAAAGAAAGAAAGAAAGAAAGAAAGAAAGAAAGAAAGGAAGAAAGAAAGAAAGAAAGAAAGGAAGAAAATAGTACGTCAGACTCACACACGGCAAGCTTTGCTTTCGCCGATTTTGCCGATAGATGAAAGGCTGCTCATTTTTTTTCTGGAACGGAAATAAACATAGCGTTGGGGGTGCGTGCACTCCGCTGCCTTTATTTCGGGGCCAAGCCCACCCGTCATACCTGTAGACATTTTCCCCGCTGCACTCCTGCAGCGCACGCTCCTTGAATATCAGAATGCAGAGTGGTGGAAGATGCCGCGGTAATTTGAGTATTGCATATCGATACAGTTCAAAGTCGCGAACTGTAAAGATGTCACAGTTCTTTACGGCATTATAGAAGCGCGTTACGCATGTTGGATGATTCCAGCAATATAACTCGAGGTCAGGTTAGCGTGTGCGTCCGTCATCACGTTGTGCGTTAGCTCCCAGGTTTGTAGGCGACGTGAAAGTATAGAGACATCGCTTTCTTAATTGAGCACGCGCGCGTGCGCGCACTTTCTCAGGCACCTGAAAATTAAATATTTTATGTGACATATAACTTAGCAACTAATATTGAAGATATCTGCTCTCGTCCTAAGCGTATTTGTGCCTTTTAATTGCGCAATATAATTAACGCACATACATACATACATACATACATACATACATACATACATACATACATACATACATACATACATACATACATACATACATACATACATACATACATACATACATACATACATACATACATACATACATATATACATATATACATACAGACAGACAGACAGACAGACAGACAGACATACATACATACATACATACATACATACATACATACATACATACATACATACATACATACATACATACATACATACATACATACATACATACATACATACATACATACATACATACATACATACATACATACATACATACATACATACATACATACATACATACATAGAAATTTAATGAAAGGTCCTGCGAGTCTGTAGGACGAGCACAAGGTCCCGCCTAGGTGACGGCCAGGAGTTCTCGAATCCTGGCGGCTTCCTCGGCCCGCTGCACAGCCCAAAGTTGATCGCCAAGGGCAGAGCTGTGCAACAAGTCTCACAGCTCGCGCGGAGGCAACTACTATAGGCTGCGTCCCCAGTAATGTTCGTTATCCCTCGACATTACTGTAGCATATGCTTCAGACTGGTCCCACAAACACAGTTCTTGCAATTATCTGTCTTTTATATATCTGGGTAAATGAGGTGAGAGATCACCGGATTCAGATAAGTCCTGGTCTCTAATCTCCGCCATTTGATAGACTGCTTTTTGCTTAGGAGGAAGGTGAGTGTTTTCTTGGCTTTTGCTGATATACAAGGTGATTCTTTTAGAACGGACCTATTTCATTCGGCTGTGGTTTCGCTACAAAATGTCCTATTTAATGAGTTTTGCGGCAAAACATTCAGAAAGGATGCCTATTTAATTGTTTCTCTTTTTTTATGTGCCTCCGAAAAAAATAATAAAGAATAAATAGGAAATACCGAAAACGCGGAATGCTATAAAAGAAGGGAGTTCAGAGCAGCTTTCGCGTCAGCCAGCAGCAGTGGAAGTTGGCGACGCCAAGTTCATAGCGTTACATTAACGCGAAAACCGACCACCCCATACTCCCACGCGCGTGCAGCACCGTGTCGCCTTGGCGCATGCGCAGTAGCACGCGCCCGGCGTCCCTCATGTATGCAGTTTCGCGGAATGGCGCGGTTTTCCTTACTTCCGTGTTATTCTTTTTTCTTTCGGCGTCGCACATAGAAAATAGGATAGGCCATCAAATTTGTTTCCCGAGTCTTTTGTAGCAAACCGCATTAACATCGTATAATTCGTAGCAAAACTACAGCCCAGTGAAGTAGGCCAGTTCTAAAGGAATCGCCCTGTAGTTTTTATTTCATGGAAGACGCTGTTGGGAATGACGTAGAATTTGAAGGTGCGTGGTAAAACACCGTACTTCTTTACTAATGCTCCCCCCCTCCCTCTCTGGTATATTTTTTCCCAGCTTTGGCAACAGCCGTCAACTGTTTCTCCGTTAAGATGTCGTCAAAAGTGCTGGACATCTTTTCTGGTCTCAAGTGCTCATTTCTGTACGCTGTCATCATCACAGGAGCAATATACACATTTCATGGTAAGTTATGAACTTTAAAAATGCTAAAAATTTCTACGTTATTTATAGAGATATTGGCATCGATATACAATTTGCGTGCTTTTCCGAACAGGCAATCATATGTTGGATTCCCAGCCCTCAGACACTCGTCCTTCGCCCGGAGATATAGCATCGGCTCTGTATTCTGCTGTCTACTGCTACTCTGGGTGGTAAGGCGGTTTCATCACTTCAAAAAGATAAGAAAACGCGGGGAGAACGAATGTTAAAGAGAATCGAATGCAGCACCACCGATAACCAGAAGCTTCAGAAATGAGCCTCAATTTCTCAAATGGCCATTTGGAGGCGGTATTGGTATGTGTATGTGTGTGTGTGTGTGTGTGTGTTGTGGTGTGTGTGTGTGTGTGTGTGTGTGTGTGTGTGTGTGTGTGTGTGTGTGTGTGTGTGTGTGTGTGTGTGTGTGTGTGTGTGTGTGTGTGTGTGTGTGTGTGTGTGTGTGTGTGTGTGTGTGTGTGTGTGTGTGTGTGTGTGTGTGTGCGGGGGGGGAGTTTTAAAATATTTACAAGTGATAGCGCGAATAGGGTCAGGTGGGGACCATCACGCACTTGAACTTCTAATCTCCCTCCACTACGCCGCCTCACATCCCCCCTAAACCCGGACCACTATGAAGAAGGCCTTCAGGGGCCCCTTTCTCCCCCTGTGTGGTCTTTCTCACTATATCTGCACCCAACCCCTTACTTTGCACCCAACCCCAACCCCTTACTTGTTACAAGTGTAAACTCCAAAAAAAAAAAAAGACAGATCAAATCGATTTAGTCAACAAGGATGGATCTACTGGTGAGTGCGACTTCGATAGTTGTGAACGAAAACGTGGCACAATAATTCAAGAACGAAATATTTATGCTTCTGGAACATCGAGCTTGAGATCATCGAATTATTTAACATAAATAATTAACAATTAAAATATGGAATACAATAGCTTCTTGTTCACGGCCAACAGGGGTATTAGTTTAACGAGGAGCCAATGCATAGCGTTATTGGGCAGACTTTTATGATTGGCATAAGCTCCTAAGATATATTTCATCTGTCTTGAATAATCATAACGGAAGCTTAACATTGATAAAGGGGACCCATAGCGCCGTATCCCATTTGTACAAAAGAAGCGAGAAAGGGGATGGGGGATCAAGCGTCCGTTTGATTTCTTGCTGCATGTGTCCCGTCAATCGGCTTTGTTTCATTATCATCCTACATTGCTTCCGTGCGACATATATTGCTTCACTTGCCCAGGAATTGCATCAACTGCATCGCCGAAGAAATCAAGAACCCCGGCAGGAACATCCCCGTCGCCATAGCCGTTAGCACCGCCATCACTGTGGTCACGTACCTACTCACCAACCTCGCCTTCTTCGTCGTTCTGGATGCGGACACCATAACGAGTCACCGACGTCGTAGCCGTCACTTTCGTACGCGCCGCGTGGGGGCATGGAATGGCTACCGTCATGCCCTTGATCATCGCGCTGACCGTGTTCGGGACGACGTGCGTCGAGGTGCTCGTTGCATCGAGAATCTTCTTCGCGGCCAGCAGACAGGGTCACCTAGCTCGCGTCATGTCCTACGTGCACGTGGACAGATCCGTACCGCTTGCAGCCGTCGCGGCTCGCTGCCTGATATCCGTGGCCTTCGCCCTCGTCGGCTCTGTCCACTTCCTGATACAGGCGTGTATCCTGCTGAGCAACGTCAGGGAAGCAGCGAGCGTCGTGACTCTGTTCCTCCTGAGTCGCTCTATGCCGGACGCGCCGAGGCCTCACCGTGTACCCATCGTCGTTGCCGTGTTGAGGCTCGTCGTTTGCTTTGCTCTGGCTACCGTGACCCTAGTCCAGGTTAGGCGGTACGCGTATCAGTACGCGTTGCTGGCGATCGCGATTGCGATGGGGGCTGTATACTATTACTTTTTTGTCAGGAATAAGTTTCGGCTGCGCGGAGGCGAAAAGCTGGCAGTGTTTTTGCAGAAGTGCTTCAAGTCGGCTCCCTGCTCTAGAGAATTAGACAGTCAAGAAGTGCACGTTGGCGAATGTGCATAACGGGCCTGTGTGAATGTAAGCTCGCTGAAAACAGTTGGCCAGGGCGGAAAAGTGCAGTGTATACAGTGCGCTTAAGCCGAACAAGGTAACGACAACAACGAACAGACTTGTGGCGACAGGAAGGAGTGAATGAAGATGAATCACAGCCTGGCATGTCATGAAAGATACCCCAGATCAGTGAGAAATTAACTAACGAACCAATCAAGCACCCTCGATTCAGAAAATATATAGAAAAGCGATGGAACAAGTGAGGTGTTCCATCGATGGCTGAAGACAAGTAACAAAGGACAAGGTAACAGTTCTACGGCTCGAATCCATAAATGCACACCGCCGTCCACGGGAGCTGGGGGAGTCCTCGAAATTCAAGGCGCCACCCGGTACTTGGATAATTCATGCTCTTGGTGTTCTGATGGTGTTTAACTGACCTGTAGATTTCGCGGTGTTTGCTTCAAGAGCAATCGAGAAAAATTAATGGCGTACTTCTATGGCGACGTCCTGCCTTTATGCTAGAACCGTGGCACTAGACATCCGGTGAGTCCGCTACCCCATCCTTCATCGTGGCTTTCGCTTCGACTGCACCGCATTGTTCGAACTTTAGGAGTGAGCCTTTCTTTTTTCTTTTCTCCTTTCGGCAGACAATGCTGTTCTTATTCCCATTGGCAGATTTCGCAAGATGTGCTGTCTTGACGCTAATGCAAGCTAATGAAATACATGCTGAAAACCTCTCACGAAAAGCGAAATGATCTGTTTTTTTTTTTATATTGATGGACATTGTAATTAAAAGTGTTAAAGTCGTGAGTTCTTGTGTTCTGACAAAAAAAAACGTTTCATGTTAAGAAATTTCTCAACTCATTGTTTCATCCCGTGGTGTACGTCGGGACTTTTGTTAGCCTAAAGCATCCGACATAAATTTGTTTTTAGCGCTTCTAGGCAATAACGAATAAGTCACACCAGGTTTACATGTCATCGAGCACCTGAATGAGACGATCATTTCGACAAGTTCACTAACACTGAAGATGGCGTTCTCCACAAACAGGGTACTCTTGTCGCTGTGTATCTATGTTTATCCAATCAGCCTATCACACAGTTTGCGCATTAAATTCACAATAATCTCCTAAACCATAGCAGCATCCCGTTCTACTGAGAGTTCAAGTAACGCACAGCGCAAGGCTGACAGCGTCATTGTGATTGCGTAATCGTAATTCGTACAGACGCTCAATATATCAGAATGCTTTGCTTGGGCGCAATTAGTGTGCCAATAGACTTGGATTTTGTATGGGTACAGTCACGAATGACGGCGTTTATATACTGTAATGACGTCTGCAAGCACAATAAAGCCATAGATATTTGAGCATCAAAACACTTACACATGTTACCGCTCGGTGGCTCATAAATCATAAGTAGTGTAGGCGCACGTACAAACACAAGGAAATGTCCACATATATACTTTGACTTTCGCTGTTCCGGCCAACGAGTTAAATATAGTTACATACACTCACGCTATAGCGGTCATCAGTTTATCACAGTGGTCCTCTGTAAGTAAACCTTGCTAAGATGTTCACCCAGGAGTCTTGATTAAATAACGAGGCCGCGTGCTGTATCTATGACTATTACTGCACAAAACTTTGAAGATATAGCATTATAGTGCTCGTTACGCAGAAATTCCGGCGTCGGCGTTGGTGTCGGTGTCGTTGGTTGTGGGCTAAAAAGCAGCGTTGTCCATGACCGAGAAACCGAGAGAGATGCAACAAAATAAATAATAAAAATATTTCAATCGAGTGAGAATCGAACCCTGGCCTTCTGCGTGGCAAACACATGTTGTAACACAAAGCCGCGCTATTGCATGAAGCTGCTTCGGGAAAACAAAACAGCATGTTATTGTAATTTGGTAAGAATAGTGTCTCTAACGCATGTAATATTGCTTGGCAAAAGCAATTGCGCCAGGCGCCGAAACATGCGATTGTTGCGCAACGAGTGGGTGTTTTAAAGGCCCACCGACTGAAAGCGCTCAGACATATTTTAACGTCTTCATCATCAGCGAAAGCATCAACAAAGTGATCAGCTGCGTAGGTTCGCGTGTTGCTTTCCTGATGCGTAGTGGGTCCTTCGCTAATTCGCAAAAACGAAGATTTATGCCCACCACTGTGCAGTAGCAATTCTAGGATGGTTTGAAACGGCCAATGTTACGCGCACCTTACTTAATATGTACTGATGGGCTAGTTGGTGAGCCATCATTTTCAAATAGGCAGCGCACAAAAGGGCAACAAATACGTACACATAAAAGTACGCAAACAAGCGCTGTATACTGCAAATGGTGATTTATTGTCGAAAGACCCGACCGATGTATGTGAACATGCACATGCGCTTTGACAGCAATGGATACGACGAGGACCAGAAAAAACACGAGGAAACCGCACAAATAGAGGCACAACTAAAAACAACAAAAAAGCACGCGGTTCTCAAAAGAAAAATTTTGCCACACAGTATGTGGTTATATAACAAGCTATCGACGCGCTCTTTTAAAGAACGCCGCCCAGAGGCAACTGACACATTTATCTTTCAATTGTCAATTTCCATGGCCTCGATTACCTCTCTAGTTTCCCTCTTGCGTTCCTTGCGCACAATCTCCGTACCTGTTAAAGTGGGAGCACAGCCACAATCCCTACAATGGAAGGCCAAATGTCCATAATTTTTTGCTGTAAAGTGGCGGTTGTGTTCCGTTAGCCATGTGTTTATGCACCTGCCCGTCTGACCAATGTAAACCTTGTTACAGGTCAGAGGGATCTCGTAGATCGCCTCTTCTGTGCATGCGACGTAGGGGTTGCGGTGCCCGAGTTCACACGATTGCGTATGCCTCTTAGCGCCATTCACATTTTTGCACAGGCCCGACAATCGCACTGGTGCCGAGAATACAATGTCGACACCGGCTTCCCGGCCTAACTTTCGTAGATTGTGCTAAATGGCGTGCACATAGGGTATCACCACAGTACTCCGGAGGGTTTTGCTTGCGGCAGCACTTTTCTTTTTGTTGCGTTAGCTACACTTGCCTAGCCGATTTCGCATGGATCCTCATGAGCCGTGCTGCGCATGCGCGAGGATTAGTGATGTCACACAGCTGGCTCACCGGAGCCGGCATCTCACGCGGACTCCGCCATCGCCGCGCGCGGCTCGCCGCTGCTGGTCTGCGCGTTCGGGAGGATGGCGTCGTAGCCGCGGCAGACACGCTGGCGCCGGCGCGCGCCTACGACGCCACCGCCGTGCGCAACTTGCCGCTGCTGGTCTGCGCATTCCAGAGGAGTGACGTCGTAGCCATGGCAGACACACTGGCGCCGGCGCGCGCGCAGGTATTCGCCTTCGCTGTGCAGTCGCCGGCTGACACTGCGCTGGAGAACGCCATGTAGAAGGAGAGTGCAAATGCTGCTCAACGGCGCAGAAGAGCCGAAAAGCTTATCTCATCAGATCCCGAAGTAGTTGCCTGGTAATTAGACGGGTCAGCGTACGAAGAATGAACAGAAGAAGACTAATAATCCTAAACAATCTGGAAAGCTAAGAATAATCAGCTGAACCTATGCTAACGATACGTATATTCTGGCATAGCCGAGCTAAGCCACCGCAAATCTTTTTTTTTTTTGCAAGCCTTCTGCCACCGAAACCAAGAGGTTCGACGGATACCCAGAGCGCCTAAGGCGGCTCACCTGGTTAGTGAAGCTGACATCACCTTTGTGCGGACAGGTTTTTTGGAGGGCGCTAAGGAAGCAAGACCTCGCAATAGCTCTCTTTATATGTTTGGAGTGTGCGGATTGGTAAGGGAGGACGGGTTTGTTGCCCCTTGGTTCATAAGCCGAACATGTGTGATCAGGCGATACGTATACACCAAGGGCCAAAAACCTGATATACCCGCTAATGGGCAGCTCGTACGTTAGTAACAACGGTGCGAGGCACGAACCAAATGTGGCCATAACGTTAGATACTGCAGAATCAAAGTCCTTGTCGTCACAGTCTAAAACCACTAAAAAATCGTCGACGTATCTAAAAACTCTAGTCCCCTGCTGTCTTTGAAAGGCGTTATTTAGCTTCCTGTCCCGCGCAGCAAAATAAATGTCGGACAGCACCGGAGCTATGCAGGAGCCGATAGAAATTCCATTTTTTATGTACACTTCGTCTTCCCATGCTGCAAAAGTAGAATGCAATAAAGTTCAGAGGAGTTCCATGAATTGCCTGCTGTGAATACAGGCGCTATTTTGAAATCTGGTGGCACCGTGCTCGTCAATACATTCTCCCACGCTTGTCATTAGGTCGTTGTGCGGGATACCGTAATATAAATCTTTTATGTCAGCGAAAAAAAGCTGAAAGTTGTGACCTGACTGGGTCGTGTTCTTAAGAAAGTCTGTTACCTGACCGGAGTTTCGAATCAGGTAAGGGTCATCGATAGTTGAAAGTTTAAGTTTTTCTTGCAAAAAAAATTGGCAAGACATTTCTGCCAGGTTCCTGTCTCAGAGATAATCACCCGAAGCGGGCACTCAGGTTTATGCGTTTTTGCAGCAAAGAATAAGCTAAGACCTAGCTTTCTTTTCGCTCCCAAGGACTTCGCAAGTTCTTCCAATTTTTGCTGTTTATACAACTTTATAGCCTTCTTTTTTAGAATTCTCTATGGAAGAATTAGGGCAGTTATGAAAGACTGACAAGACAGCTTCGGGTGCCTTACGATTGTGCAAGATTTTTTGAAGAACGGCGAAACTACCGTCTTTGTCAGCTGCCAACAGAGACAACGAATTTTCTTTCAGATACGGAACAGTTTGGCGGAATGGAATCCTAGTACTCTGAGCCTTGCACCTTTCAAGCACATCAAGTCCCACTGAAATGCACCTGTCCATTTCGGCCTCCGGAACACTTGAAGCAACTTCTCTTACCATAGTGAACAGTTCTGGGTGCGTCCTTGTGAGTTGCACAGCCAACTTGGGGCCTTGGCTCAGAACCGTCGTGACATGTTCTGGAAGTTGAACGTCACCGACGCAATGGACGAGGTGCCGTGCCGAAGGATCCTTGTTGGGGAGGCAATTCCGCAGCTGGCCGAGTATGTGTGGCCACAACATTTCGGTAGGCTTGTCGGTAAGTCTGGAGAATTCCAGCCGCTTGAACCTCGAGATGCCGAGGGGTGACGAAACATTAAAGCAGAAGGCTAGGATGTTCCTTGTAGACGCGAACTTGGCGCCGCCACTCTCAGCGCAAGATTCTGCATAACCGCATTCCATGGCTGGTTGACGGGGTGAACCCACCGAGCAACGTGACCACCTCGATAGGCAGGACTTTCTTCCGAATTGCGAAGCCTAAAGCCCTGGCCGCAGCAGCTGCAATCAGGGCGACGATGCGGTGTGGGTCTTCGAGAGAACGTATAGGTACAAAGCCCGAATAACTAGAAATGAACTTGCTTAATATGTACTGATGGGCTAGTTGGTGAGCCATGATTTTCGAATAGGCAGCGCACAAAAGGGCAACAAATACGTACACATAAAAAGACGCTAACACGAGCGCTGTACTGCAACTGGTGATTTATTGTCGAAAGACCCGGCTTATGTATGTGAACACGCACGTGCGCTCTGACAGCAGTGGATATGATGAGGACCAGAAAAAACACGAGGAAACCGCACAAATAAAGGCACAACAAAAAACAACAAAAAAACAATAAAAAAGACGTGGCTCTGATAAAAAAAAAATTTTTTTTTTGCCACACAGTATGTGCCTATATACCAAGGTATCGGCGCGCTTTTTCAGAAAACGCAGCCGAGGAGCAACTGACACATTTATCTTTCCATTTGTCAATTTCCATGGCCTCGATTACCTCTCTAGTTTTCTTCTAGCGTTCCTTGCGCACAATTTCCGTACCTGTTAAAGTCGGAGCATGGGTATCCGTCGAACCTCTTGGTTTTGGTCGCACAAGGCTTGCAAAAAAAGAAAACAAGTGCTGCCGCATGCAGGAACCACCGGAGTACGGTGGTGATACCCTATGTGCACGCCATTTCGCACAATCTGAGAAAGATAGGACGGAAAGCCGGTGTCGACGTTGTGTTCCCGGCACTAGTGCGATTGTCGGGCCTGTGCAGAAAGGTGAATGGCGCTCAGAGGCATACGCAATCGTGTGAAATCAAGCACCGCAACGAATACGTCGCATGCACAGAATATGTGATCTACGAGATCCCTCTGACATGTAACAAGGTTCACATTGGTCAGACGGGCAGGTGCATAAACACATGGCTAACGGACACAACCGCCACTTTGCAGCAAAAAATTCTGGACATTTGGCCTTCCATTGTAGGGATTGTGGCTGTGCTCACCACTTTAACGGCTACGTAGATGGTGCGCAAGGAACGCAATAAGGAAACTAGAGAGGTAATCGAGGCCATGGAAATTGGCAAATGGAAAGATAAATGTGTCAGTTACCCCTCGGTTGCGTTCTCTGAAAAAGCACGCCGATACCTTGGTATATAACCAAATACTGTGTGGAAAAAAAATGAATCAGAAGCACATGGTTTTTGTTGTTTTTTTTGTGCCTTTATTTGTGCGGTCTCCTCGTGTTTTCTGGTCCTCATCGTATTCACTGCTGTCAGAGCGCATGTGCGTGTTCACATACATAATCCAGGTCTTTCGACAATAAATCACCGGTTGCAGTACAGCGCTTGTGTTTGCGTCTTTTTATGTGTACGTATTTGTTGCCCTTTTGTGCGCTGCCTATTCGAAAATTACGAACACCGACGTTCCTTTGCTTGCGACATAGTTGAGGCATGCGCCTAGAACCGAAGCCGCATAGCGATTGTGAAGGCGATATGCACTGGTATTGATTACGCTATTGCGTTGTACTCTTGAAGGCGAAGCTCAAGCGTCCTCCAAGTTTTGCTCCTGTCCGTGGACCGCGGCGTACGATTTGCTGACGGCCAAAATCTTGTGCCTCTGCGGCAATTCGACCAAGTTTTTTTTTACTGTACCGAACGCAAATAAACCTAAGATTTGCTCGTACGTCCGCATTATTCACGACCAAGTCCCGCACTTCGTCCGCGAGGCCTAATATCACGCTTCGAAACGTTAGCAGCATGCCGCTGCCACAACCTACAGTCAAAGCCATTCATAACACTTTTTGTGCCCGGTCGACTCCACTGCGCTAATTAGGCACATCGTATCCGCTACTACCGGTAGCCTCTTTCGTCGCAGGAAGTAATGATAGTGACTCTAGAATTCTGCTTTTGTAGCGTTAGCTACACTGGCCTAGCCGAGCCAATCTCGCGTGGATTCTCAAGAGCCGTGCTGCGCATTCGCGCGGATCAGTGATCTCACACAGCTGGCGCATCGGAGCCGGCACCTCGCGCGCACTCCGCTGCCGGTCTGCGCTTTCCAGAGGGGTGACGTCGTAGCCGTGGCAGATGTATTGGCGCCGGCACGCGAGCAGCTATTCGCCTTCGCTGTGTAGTCGCCGTCTGACACTGCGCTTTAGCCGCTTGATAGCGCCTCTGACTGGCGTTTGCCAGTGTGGTTTAGCCATGGAGAAGGAGAGCGCAAATGCTGCTGAATGGCGCAGAAGAGCGGAGAAGCTTAACTCATCGGATACCAAAGTAGTTGCGTGGCAAAATAAATGTACATGTGCCACATAATATGTATACCATGTGTGTGTCATTGGAGCAGCAGTAAGCACGATAATCAAGTTAATCCTAGACAATGAGGACAGCTGAGAACATTTAACTGAACGTTTGCTAACGCTTCGTTATCCTGTCATAGCCGAGCTAAGCCAATGCAAGATTTTTTTAACAGCAGAGCTGCTTAAGCCAAGCGTTGGTCCGTGGCGCGAAAACAGAAATGATCATCGTCATGGACCACCACGCGCTCTCTTCATCCTCTTCTCCTGCGCTCGCAGAACATGTGCACCGATTTCTCCGGCACGCCCTATAATAACCGTGATGGGTAAGAGAACGAGTACAGAGAGAGAGAGAGAGAGAGAGAAATTAGAAAAGAGAGAGAGAGAAAGAGGTAGAAAGAAAGAGAAATTCTTGTCAAAAAACGCCAGGCCTGCGCGGAAAGCGCAGCACAGTCACAGCGAAAGCTGGGAGAGCGGCATTTCTAAAGCCCGTTGTAAACTCTCTTGTGGCTACTAATATAAGTACATCAGCAACGTACCCACTACGCCACAAATCATATTTTTTGTGAAGTTGGGAAGCACCCACCACAACAATACTCGTCATTCTGTGGAGAAGCGAGGTACGATCTGTAAGATATTATGTGCAATTTCTTAATGCGACGGCTGATGACGATGAAAAATTGTGACTAAACCTTTTTGTAATCGGCTGAAAGGTTTAAACGACCTACTGGTTACGTAAGTGGCATTGTGTGACGCCCTTTCGCTATTTAACTCTCCCAGCACGCTTTATAACGTACGCTTACGTGAGAAAGAGAGATGGAATTAACTTTACTGAGACCCTGAGGAAATGGATCATGGGAGCCTTATGGGCTTCCTTGGCAACCAATGGAACTGCACTTGCGAGGAACCCATTACGCTATAAATCATCATACTGTTTCTGAAGCAGGGAAGCAGCCATTATGCAATTTCTCGTCATTCTGCGGATAACCGTGGTACCCGCTAAACACCTGTAAGGCATTATGTGCACTATGTCGGTGCTGTGCCTGATGACGATGAAGAATTATGGCAGAAGCCTTTGTAATGGGAATTGGAAGCATTCAACAACCCACTCGTTGCGCAAGTTCGCATTGTGTGACGCCTGGTTACAGAATTCGCCGTTGCGTGACGCTTGGTTGTTAATTCACTCCTCTATCCACACTACACTTACATATGTTAATGTGGTGCATTCCAGATATGAAGCCTGTATAGGGTCTTTTTGCAAAGCAGTTTCAAGCACCGGCATGGTTCGGAGGTAGAATACTGGACTCCCACGCAGAGGGCCCAGGTTCGAACCCCGTTCCATCCCGGATATTGTTTTCTTATTTCGCACGATAGTGGTTACGGACACCGGCGGCGGCGGCGGCGGCGGACAAGTACGGCGCCAAAAACGGCCCTTCTTGTGATCTCATAACAGCTTTCGCTGTAAAAAGGATTCCTCACGAGGCGGCGGAATCGAAGCCCGCGTACCCACAATCCGAAGGCAGCGTCCGAACCACTCGGCTCTCTAGATACGCTAACAGGCCATAGCATAGCCTTGCATAGTATCATATAGCAAGGGGCGGGAAAGGTAAATGGTGGTGAGGAGGAGGGAAAGGGTAACGCATAGCATATAAAGAATGAGAAAGAGAGAAATAGAAAGAAAGAAATGCAGAAAGAGAAAGAAAGAGAATCAAATAAAGAGAAATAAACAAATAGAGAGATGGAAAGAATAGAAAGAGGAAGGAAGCGAGAAATAGGTATTTAGACAAAGAAAGGAAAGAAAGAGAAATAAATACAGAACGAGAAAGAAAGAAATTTATAAAAAGAAAGAGAGAGAAAGAATAGAAATAAAGACAAACAGAAACGACGTTGAAGGAAAACAGAGAAGAGAGCAAAAAAAAAAAGACTAGAAGAAAGAAGGAGAAAACTAAAGAAAAACAAAGAAGGCCGCCAAGCTCCGCACTTCCTTCGGGCTCACCACCACTAGCGCCAATCTGTCTTAGTTTTTTTTCCTATTATAAATTATGTATTATTTATTTATCATGAAATTGAGTTCGCTATTTGCGCATACGAGTGATTTCCTTTCAGTTAGTATGCGAGAATCATGTTGAAAAGACTTGGCTTGCAAACACGGCCACAAGACACCATAAACGAGAGAGTCCTGCCCGGAGCATCCCCGTTGACATTGCTGTCAGCGTCGTTATCACTGTGGTCACAAATCTGTCCACAGACCTTTACCTATACAGCGAATCTGTCCTGGATAGCCCTGTGCTATCGTCGTTGTCGCAGTAATAGCAGTAGCCCTCACGCAGCTCACGTGAATAGAGGGGGGACTGGACAATAAACAAAGCGAAATAAATTGCATTCGAGCAAGGGCCTTCACGGTATGAAGGCGGGTGCTATAACCACTGAGCTATACAGCCACGCTCGCGGAATCAGGCGCAAGCGCGCGTATTTCAAATCCAGCGGTTTACTTACGCCACCACGTGACCTCGCTAAAAAATCACCTACGGTCGCCCGCTTACAGCTTTGCTGTCCTACTGTTTCCACGGCGCGGAACTGCCCGATATTTTTTTTTGTCTCCCAGCGGACACCATAGCGAGCACCGACGTCCTAGCCATCACATTAGTGAGCGGCATGTGGGGCCGTGGAATGGCCAACATCATGCCCGTCATCACTGCCCTCACCGTGTTCGGGACGCCCTGCGCCGAAGTGCTCGCCACTTCTCGAACCTTCTTCGAGGTCAACAGACAGGGTCACCTAGCTCGTGTTATGTCATACGCGCACGTCGACATTTCCGTGCAGGTGGTAGCCACAGTGGCTGGAAGCTTGTCCCGTCACGGTGGTCTAGTGGTTACGGCGCTCGACTGCTGACCCGAAGGTCGCGGGATCGAATCCCGGTCGCGGTGGCTGCATTCTCCATGGAGGCGACAATGTTTAAGGCCCGTGTACCTAATTTAGGTGCACGTTAAAGAACCCCAGGAGGTCGAAATTTCCGTAGCCCTCCACTACGGTGTCTCTCAATCACATCGTGGTTTTGAGACGTTAAAGCCCAGATAATATTATTGACGCTTGCTGTACGTGGCCCGAAATTATGGTAACACGCGGGAAGCTCAAATTGCACGGGGCGCAATACGGCAAAACGAAAGAAGACATAGAAAGCGATTAATAATCTCTAGGCAGATTAGATGAATAGATAGATAGAAAGAGATAGATAGGTAGATGCTGTCGATGTGGCTTTTTGTTTGTCGAGCAATGTCTCAAATTCAATAATCGCAGTAAGTATCCGGCCATCAAAACATACGAAAACGGCGAAAGCTACACGTGTGTGAAAAGCACAGCTGTTGTTGGAATAATCCTTGGATGCATAGACACATACCTGCAACGGCAGACACACTGCTGCGGGAAACGTAGTGAGGCTGTAGTCGGAGCGACACGTACTCAAGGTATGGTGGGGTTTATTACGCTATACAGGCACGCAAATACTGCGTTACTGGGATATATTGCAGGGGTGAAGCGAAGCAGTCGGTACCGAGTGCATGCACAGTCGAGCGGGATTTGAAGGTTATCGCGCGAGCATCGACCGGCCTAGCGTCCCAAGGGCCTAGCGGTACGTTTTGGAACAGTGAAATTCAAGATTACGCATTCTTCGCTCCCTCGTTGGCTATTCCATACTGCAACAATCGCCCCTACTGTGAACTCGCCACATTTTCTCTCTATCTTTCCATTCGCTCCGATCAAGCGCTGGCTCTTATCTCTGCGGACGACAGCGGGATTAATGGGAAACACCTGATAAAGCTGGTGTACTGCTTCATTTAAACTACTTGCAGAAAATAGATCGACTTGCCATAAAAAAATCGCCTTCCTCAGACGGGAGTGAACGCAGCTTAAGGAACAGCAAAAAGAGAGAGTGAAGCTTGTATCGTAACTCCCTTTCCTCGAAATAGGATTCTGGGCCGTGGCGCCGTTGTAGTCCTTGGTCGACGCTCGCGCGATAACCTTCAAATCACGCTCGACTGTACCTGTTGCCAGGCGTAGGTTTCATGTGTGACGTACGTACGCCCAACCAAACGTACGTACGGCCAACCGCTCTCTTTCTTCAAGCATGGAACTTGTTTGGACAAAGCGCGCGCGGGGCCACGTAGTTCATACGTGGTGGACGGTCGAACTACGACAACGATCGCGTACATTGATCACGAAAGCATTTTTTATGCAAACGTAAGTGTTGGAGGTAGAGTGCGGTACTTGAGACAATTTATACGTTCCTGGTGATCGGCTGTGACTACCTTTTCTTCTCAAAGAAAAGCACCAAGAAAAAGATCCCCCGCTGGAAATCTAACCCACGACCTTGCGGCCCCGACGCTAAACGTGGCGCCCGACGTGGCGCCCGACGCTAAACCGACTAAGCTACCTTGGCAGACCTGGACACTTCACGAAGGCGCCTTATATTTTTCACACATTCTCTCTCCACGGTGCTCTCTGTTGGTGGTGTAAGTAGCGGGGCGGAGCGGGACTGTGCCGCTGTCTGTAAGAGGTGAAAAAAAGTAATGCGTTACGATTGACATTTACTAGCGCTTACTCCGAGATTGCACGTGATAGCGGAGGTCATGGTTAAAGCGTCTCGATACCAGCGAAGGACACTGGCCGGCTCGCGTCGCCGAGGCACGCTTGACGCAGTTACGTTCTTTGGTTTTCGCTTCGTGTTAGCGTGCGCCGGCTCATCGGAGTAGTGCAGCTTCCACATGCACCCAGGGGATTTCTCTGCCACCGACTGCTTCGACTGCGAGAGCACCGACTAGAAAAACTGCTGCAATACGCGCTGCAGAAAGGACACGATTTCGACTGGCGAATGTCGTGCCCGAATGTCGTGCTCAAGCTACGAACCTCTGCCTGCCATGTTGCTGAAGCGCATTGTGGTAGTGTACGCATGAGCAAAGGCGGTCGGTTACCCATTACTAGAAAGCGCACACCGTGCTGTTTCTCTGCTTATTTGACGACGTTTCGAAGGAACACATATCGGGTGCCAGTGTTGATTATGAGCTTGTTGATTTCCTCTTTACGCGGGATACACGGTTCGCTGTGTCCAAATATATGTTCACAACTCCAGCTACCACAACGGTTTCATCATGATCGTGGGCGTTAGTCGTCGCGATGGAGACCTGCCACTAGGCGTCAACATGGGCACATCCACGTCAAACGGTGATATAGCTGCCAAACATGAATAGATATTGTACAAGCTCTCGTATATCACTACACAATACGCACTACGTCTATGAAGACACGTTTCACTTTCCTGTTATACCGATTCCTATGACGAAGGGATCAGCCATGTTTTTTTTTTTTTTTTCAGTGGGCGCATTTTTGTACTGACGTACTGAAACTAAGTGCGTGAATGTTCTTCCATGTACCTATCTTTATAGTTCTGTGTTTCTTCACTGTTTTGCGGCGGCAGCTATTATGCGAGTGGAGTAGCCGCCACACATTACCGCCAGGCGCACCTTATATACAATAAATAATAACAAAAGGGTAGCGAAAATACAGTGTCTCCGCAGCCGGCCGGTAATAGACGGCTTAACTCAGCGTGCGTGTGGCTACGCAACGTGCGGCGCAACATTTACCCACACTCTTAGAACAAACGGAGTGCCCCGACGCCCTTTGCGAGTGTTTTGGGTTGTCCCTCTGGGCAATCCTTTTTCCGCGGTGAACCAACTCCCTCTAGACAGGGAGTGATCGACCTCATGGAGTACAGTACTCCGTCAGCGATAGAGTGAAAGCACTCCTCCGAGGGAGTAAAGCTATCACGTTGAAACAGCTTTGAAATAAAATAATCGAGTACAGAAAATGGCACATTCTTGCGCGTACACATCCACGCAGCCAAAACATGTAGAGCGCTCGCAACCAAAACACATACATTAAAACAGAACCTTCCCGCTCTCTTAGGGAGAGATGTGTACTCAGGTGTGATGTTAGTGAGCGTTTCGCTACACTGTTATTCAAATACTCGCTGGAATCCACGCGTGCAGGCAGGAAATCCGTTCAAATTACGGCCGCTGCTAGTCAATTCCTTATGCGACTCCGTAGGCGGCTCCCAGAGAAAGCAAAACAATAGCCTAGACGTTGCTTTTGCGGGATTTTGTTCATATTGTTACGAATATATTTAACTTATTTACAGTATGGAGTAGTCCAGCAATCAAGATGGCGGTTGCGTATTTTTAGAACACCGACACGTCCTCTGCCTCTTCTTCGCACACCTCACCACAGTCAGCTGCAACCCCGCTACATCGACCTCCGGCGGCGAAAGCGCCGACTCGGCGCCTGTTAGCAGGTGGTGGGCGAAAGGTACGGCTTCAGGCGAGCGACGTGGACGACGTTGGAAGACGTAGAGGGCGCCATATGGTCCAAGGGGATGTCATAGGTAACCTCAGTCACCTGGCGTAGCACACGGTAAGGGCCGGGTACTTGGGCAGAAGTTTTTCGGCGAGGCCAACATGCCGAGACGGAGACCAAAGGAGAAGGTCACCCGATTGAAGCGAACGTTCCGGTGGCAACTGTCGTATGTATGTTTCTGGCGAGTTGCGAGTCCGAAAGGCGTCGATGGGCGATCTGACGGGCCTTTTCGGCTGTGCTAATAGCGTGGCGAGCATATTCGGTGGACAGGTGGGCAGGGGTGGGTACGAGCGTTTCGAACGGCAAGGTCGGTTCTCTTCCATACAAAAGGTAAAAAGGGAGAATATACAGCAGTGTCGTGGCGCGAGCTGTTGTAAGCAAAAGTGACAAAGGGTAGCGCAATGTCCCAGTCGCGATGATCAGTCGAGACATACATGGCGAGCATGTCAGTGAGCGTGCGATTCAACGTTCTGTGAGTCCGTTCGTTTGGGGATGATAGGCCGTCGTAAGCTTGTGCTGGTTGCACAAGAGCGAAGTAGGTCCTCGATTACCTTGGATAAAAAGTAACGACCTCGGTCCGTGATAAGTTGACGAGGACGCCGTGATGTAAGATGACGTCTTGGATCAAAAACTCGGGCGACGTCTGTAGCGCAGCTGCTCGGGAGAGGTCTCGTAATGGCAAAACGGGTCGAATAATCCGTAGCAACGGCGACCCATCTGTACCGTTGTGAGAAAGTGGGAAAGGTCCCAAAAGGTCGAGGCCGACACGAAAAAAATGCGCACCAGGTACGTCGATAGGTTGAAGGAGCCCGGCGGGGTGCACAGCTGGCTTTTTCCGGCGTTGGCACGACTCGCAAGAAGCGACATAACGATGTACGGAACGGTAGAGGCCGGGCCAGAAAAAGCGTCGGCGGACACGGTCGTACGTTCTGGCAACACCAAGATGGCCGGCTGTTGGTACATCATGTAGTTGCTGAAGTACGGTCGAGCGGAGATGAGTGGGTACTACAACTAGTAGTTCCTCAAGTGTTGAAGATTGGGCGAGTTGGTTCGTCGTACTTGAAATGGTATAGCGCATTACGGGGAAGAAGAAACGGCCTAGCAGACCGACACAAGAGGACAGAGCGCTAACTTCCAACTGAGATTTATTGTCAAAATGCATCAAATATGTAGACTTGCGCAAGCATACAAAAACACCCTAACGCAACGCCAAGTGACCTTTCTTAATCAGGGAAACCGTCTGTGAATTTGTGGTGTGTGACGGTGCGATGGTGTCTAATCTTGGCGTTGCGTTAGGGTGTTTTTGTATGCTTGCGCAAGTCTACATATTTGATGCATTTTGACAATAAATCTCAGTTGGAAGTTAGCGCTCTGTCCTCTTGTGTCGGTCTGCTAGGCCGTTTCTTCTTCCCCGTAATGCGCTATACCATTTCAAGTAGTAGTTCCTGTCCCACTGGGCGCATGTTCCGGCGGTATAAAATGCCGTCGATGACGACGAACATGCGAAGCGAACTGTCCGTCGAGTCAGTATTCAGGCGGGTGATTAGATCTCGTAGGGACGCGTCACGCTGTTGCTCGTCACCGATGTTGCCGAAAGCGGAGAGCGAGGAAATACAGATGGACGTGTCATCCGTTTCGAGGTCTGGATCGTCGACGGGGTACCGAGAAAGGCAGTCGGCGTCTTGGTGTAGACGGCCGGACTTGTAGACCACTGTGTACGTGAATTCCTGGAGGCGCAGAGCCCAACGAGCTAGGCGCCCTGTTGGATCTTTGAGTGCTGAAAGCCAGCATAGAGCGTGGTGGTCTGTAGTAACGGTGAAAGGGCGACCATATAAATAGGGGCGGAATTTACCAACTGTCCATACAAGCGCCAGGCACTCGCGCTCAGTAATAGAGTAATTGCGTTCGGCAGGAGAAAGGAGCCGGCTGGCATACGCAAGAACTCTATCATGACCGGATTGACGCTGGGCTAACACAGCGCCAATGCCGTAACCACTAGCGTCGGTGCGGACCTCGGTTGGAGCGGACGCGTCGAAGTGGGCGAGGATCGGCGGTGTGGTGAGCAGCGTAATGAGGCGGGAAAAAGCACTGGCTTGGTCAGGACCCCCACGAAAATGGCACATCTTTCTTGAGAAGGTCAGTGAGGGGGCGGGCAATATCTGCGAAGTTTCTGACGAATCGTCGGAAATATGAGCATAGGCCCACAAAACTTCGAACGTCTTTGGCACAAGTTGGCACGGGAAAATCGAGGACAGCGCGAACTTTGTCGGGATCGGGTCGGATGCCGGATGAGTCGACGAGATGCCCTAGAATAGCAACTTGGCGATGGCCAAAGTGGCACTTCGATGAATTAAGTTGTAGCCCAGCCGCACGAAAGACGGAAAGAATAGACGACAGTCGGTCGAGGTGAGACTCAAAGGTGGGAGCAAACACAATGACGTCGTCCAGGTAACAAAGGCAGATAGACCATTTAAAGCTGCGCAAAAGCGTATCCATCATCCGCTCGAACGTGGCCGGCGCATTGCACAAACCGAACGGCATGACTCTGAATTGGTAGAGACCGTCAGGCGTTACAAAGGCGGTCTTCTCACGGTCGAGGTCGTCTACGGCGATTTGCCAGTAACCAGAGCGTAGGTCTATCGAAGAAAAATAGGTAGCACCATGAAGGCAGTCCAAGGCGTCATCGATACGAGGAAGCGGGTAGACATCCTTTTTGGTGATCTTGTTTAAATGCCGATAATCCACGCAGAAACGCCAGGTGTTGTCTTTCTTTTTAACTAAGACAACAGGGGAAGCCCACGGACTCGAAGAAGGCTCAATAATGCCTTTTGTGAGCATCTTGTCGACCTCCTGTTGAATTACTTGGCGCTCTGATGGTGAAACTCGGTAAGGACGCCTGTGAATTGGAGCTGCATCACCGGTATCTATGCGGTGCTTGACTTGCGAGGTTTGACCTAAGGGCCTACCGTCAAAGTCAAATATGTCAGAGTAGGTCATAAGGAGGTCACTGAGGTCTTTAACTTGAGATGGCAAAAGGTCTGAGGCAATCATCTTGGTTATGTTGTTGTGCAGTGTAGAAGAGGTGACTGCGTCGACTCTATGCGGGTTTGGAGAAACGACAGCGGGCAGTTCGGGTGACACCGATGAGATCTGGCACTCGTACGACGGTGACAGAGTAGCGAGAGCAATGCCTTGTGGTAGGACTTGAGGGCTCAGTCCGAAGTTCAGAAGAGGAAGGCACGTCTTGTTCGCTGTAATAGTTACAACTGTGTACGGAGATGAGACGTTGCGGGCCAGTAGAACACTGGGAGAAGGAGAAACCACGTAATCACCATCCGGTACATTGGGATAGGGTTCAACAGCGACGCAAGTTAGGGCTTGTGGTGGCAGACGAATAGCCTCAGCACACGAAAGTTTGGTCTGAACCACCTCCGACACGTCGGCGGACGCAGGCATGTCAAGTTGTACAACACCGGCCGAGCAGTCAATGACAGCAGAGTGGTCAGACAAGAAATCGAGTCCGAGGATGACATCATGAGGACAATGAGCGAGAACATGAAACAGAACGGACGTCTGGCGGTCGGAGAACCTCACACGTGCCGTGCACATTCCGAGTACAGCCGGAGTTTCCCCACTAGCGACACGTACAAATAGGGACTCGGGCGGCGTAAGGACCTTATTTAATCGTGCACGGAGATCAGAGCTCATAATAGAAATATGTGCGCCGGTATCAATGAGGGCAGTAACAGGCAGGCCATCCACTTCCACAGCAAGCAGGTTCTGGTCCGTAGTGAGGGTCAGCAGAGGGTTTTCAGGTCGGGGTTCGAATGCAGCGTCACCTCCGGGAGCTGCATTGCTCAGTTTTCCGAGTATGGGCGTCCAGTAGGGCGAGGCGACGAATGGCGACGGGGCTGAGGTGACCGGGAGCGACGATCGTGTGGGGACGGCGAACGGCTGGAGCGTCGGACCGATGTCGTGAGAGCCTCATCGTATGGTGCACCGTCACGAGCGGGAAACTGCAGGGGCCGGTGGTTGTCGCCACGTCGATAGCCAGCAAACGAGCGAGATGAAAAGGTGCGAGAACGACAGTAGCGGGAAATATGTCCTACACCGTGGCAACGAAAGCAGATCGGCTTGTCGTCCTGCGTTCTCCACTGGGCAGGGTCACGATAGCGGCGAAACATTTCCGGTGCACGAGGAGGCGTTATGGAACTGACACGAGGTTCCGTCAACGAACATACCGGCTGCAGTCCGACATTTGCAAGCTCCTCCCTCACAACCTGCTGGATCAACGAGATCGTTGGTCGAAGATCATCAGATGGTCGCGTCAGCAAAGATGATGGCGACGCCGCCTCGATTTCTCGGCGCACGATGCGAACTACGCTCTCGTTGGTAGGCGGTTGACCGCATGGCGGCTGAAGGTCCTCGCAGGATGATGTAGCGGCCGTGTTCGGAAGTCGCATGAAATGCTGGGCAATGCGGCGACTCTTCAGCTCTTCGAACCGGCGGCACTCTTTGATGATGTCGTCCACGGTTGAGCAGTCTTTAGACACAAGTAAATTAAAAGCGTCATCCGCAATTCCTTTGAGCAAATGGCTTACTTTGTCAGCGTCTGACATGTTGGTGTCGACACGACGGCAAAGGGCCAGGACGTCAAGGATATAGGAGACGTATGATTCGGTGGAAGTTTGTGCCCGACAGGAGAGTTCTTTAGAAGCGGCCCGCTGGCGTCCGACGGCTCTACCAAATAGGTCGCGAAGCTTCTGTTTACAGGCATCCCAACTTGTTAAGTCAGCTTCATGAGCCTGAAACCACGCGCCTGCTGTTCCGCAGAGATAGAAGTCAACGTTGGCGAGCATCATTGTAGGGTCCCACCTGTAGACCGCTGCAAACCGCCCGTACTTCGCAATCCAGTCATCGACGTCAATGTGGTCGGTGCCGCAGAAGTTACCGGGATCGCGCGGTTGAGTCAATACGACCGGCTGTACCGGTTGTACCGGAGTCGCGGTCGAAGCGGCAGCAGCAGAGTTGCTTTCTGTTGACATATTGAGGCTGTCCAGGACACGTCCGCTGCGGAGTTCCGTCTTGCGTAGTACCCAGCACCACCACCAAAATGTTACGAATATATTTAACTTATTTACAGTATGGAGTAGTCCAGCAATCAAGATGGCGGTTGCGTATTTTTAGAACACCGACACGTCCTCTGCCTCTTCTTCGCACACCTCACCACAGTCATAGCTGCAACCCCGCTACAATATTTTTCCTGGCTAGGTATGGCCTGCAGCGCTTACGCTTGGCGTCAAGTCAATAGGCGGCCCTAAAGCGGCTGCGAAAAAAGAGACTTTCTGACACTCGAACAGCGTTTCACGGAGTAGTTTCTGTAATACTTATCTCTAGGGATAATTGCAAAACGGACATCAATGTAAACACGCAGATATGACAACACATACAAATCGCACAGGACACGGGAATCGAACTCATGACCACAAGCACCGAAAGCAGATACTCTAACCACTACGCCACAGAGCCACCGCATGCTATGGTGACTTTCCCAACCTTATATACTTACAAAGTGGTTTGCAATGAGGGGGCGGAGCTTGCTACTTCTTTTCTTACGTCATCGGCGTGTATTTGCGCGTGCATTAGGTTAGTAAATAGTTAGCGCGGCACCATGAACTCACGAAGGCCACCGTTAGCACCGTCAGCTCCGACTTCCGTTCGTCGTTTGTCGTGCCGCAATAGAAATGGTAAACGTGTGTTTTTTTGTGTGTTCACCATACATCGTGGGTGTCTCGCTCGCCCAAACATTTGCTGATACCAGCGTTGCAAGTGCCTTTAGGTAGAAGTATGTGTATTCTACGTGCGTGTGCTGTTGAGCAGTTTTCGTTATTTTTGCCGCTAGCTGCAAGTGTGTGCAGTGCGTTTCCAGCTGTTTGAAGACCATCATCTGTCGCATGTCAGAGTTTCAAGGGCATTTTTGCTTTTATACTCGGAGACTAGCTAACCTTTTACTAAATAACCTCTACTCTGCCGTATCACGCCGCCGTTAAAATGAATGTCGAAGGCGTCCACCAAGGTTAAGCACGATGTCCACTAATTCGCGAGTGACACGTCTCCCTTGAAATAGAAAAGATAATACTGTTGACTTTTGTATTGCGAACGTCCGCGTGTAGTTGGCGCTACTCCTGAAGAGCTTGTGCAGTACCTATTTAAAAAATGGCATTATTGTATGCCTCAGTTAAACAGCTGTTCTTCAGAAAATGAGGTTTCGTTTTAATTGGTAGGATATTTTTGTCACGGTAGTACACAACTTGACTTTTTCGTGATTCAGAATTACACATAGCACGGACATGAGGGCAGCAGATAAATAAAAATTGAAAAAAGTGAGTGCCATGTGCACTCCTACTGCCTCGTGTACCTGTAGTTGATGTCCAAATCTATTATACAAATTATGCGACCATGATAAATTATCAACCCATCCATGTTCGATCACTGTTGATCTGTTTCCGTTTACTGCCTGTCGCTTATCTGCACGATGTTTTGCAAGAATCATCGGTTCAACCCATTTGATAGAACACAAGCATTATCTGTAGCATACAGTGGTTCTCAAGGGGGGTCAGCGAAGCCACTTCTGAGGGTCCGTGAAACGCATCTTCGAACAAAAAACAAAATACACCTTTTTGAAGGAACATTTTTTTTGTGATTTGTCGCCATCACTGCTGAAAAGCGCGATATCGTCAGCAAAACGCCAAGTAGCTAAGATATTCTCCGCGAATCCTTATTCCTATTTTTCCCTGTTCTTGTTCTTTAAATTTTTATTGTGAATGTGCCGTGAATAGCATTGGATAGCTTGTAACTCTTCGCCTGACCCCATTCTCGATCAGGATTTTCCTGCCTTTCTTGAGGAATACGGTGGTTGTGGGATCGTTTTAGATGTTGGCTATGGTATCTACAGTTGTTTAGGTATTCCTTTATGGCATAATTATTCCGGAACTGCTGGCGTGTCTTCATATGTGTGAATAAGTTTGTTTATCATCTTGCAAATGTGTTGCTGTTTTATTACCCTGACGCATGCGTAGTTGGTGCAGAAGCCCTTTCATACTTTTAGTTTTGTGGAGGCAATATGCACTTTCCTTCTCGTCCTTGCACGGCTCCACATAATTCTGGGTCTCAATGGACCCCAGCGGAGCTGTCGTTGTAATTTTGAAGTATTTTACGAATACGGCGCCAATGGCGGTCGATGAATGTCGTTGGGCTGCGAATAGACTATTTTAGCACTGCTGACTAACAGTACAGTAACTAAAGTAATACCAAAATGCCGTGGTCGGCACGCAGCCGTTTTACTTTATAACACGTGTATCAGCCTTTTAAATCAAGTTATTGTTTGCATCGAACAACTACCGCTGGTGTCACATCTAAACTACCTACATGCAGACCATGACGGTACAATATTATCGCATGGTAAACGACCACGGCTAAAACACCATAATAACAGGCGCAAATGGTCACACCGGCGGCTTCCCGACGTCGGTGGGGCCGACACCCCGCCAGCATCGCCTCGCTTAAATAGGCCCAATGACGGCTTGTCATCATCGGCTGAATAACGGCAGGCCTGCCTCGGTCCGACGCTGGCTACCCCACATCGGTCCAACGCCGGCTAGCCGACATCGGGCCGATGCGGGAGAAAGTAGCGTGAGCGTGATTTACCGACGTGGGGCCAATATTGCTGCCGACGTTGGGCCGAGATCGGTCCAATGCTGGTGTGCTGCCTGGGTACGTTGCAATCTCCCACTGTTTACCGTGTGCACACACTAAACACTATATTACCGCAAAATCGCGAGCAAGCGCCCCCTTCCCCTTTTCGGGAGATTTCAAATATGTGTCAATGACCGAGCAAGCGCTCCCGCCCCTCCAATCTCGCCAATTCTTTTCAATCTGTTCTCCGCTGCAGAATTCTACAGCAACGGATCCTAGGAACCCAAGTGTTTAGATATGTGCAACGTTTCGTAGTACTTTTACAGTGTGGTGCTTCGGGGTTGGATTCTGAGTTGTCACAAACTGTCGCAGCACTTGAACAACGCCCTTCCTCTCTTCTCATAACAAAATATCACGCTAGGAGTCCTTCCGGCTCAGCATAAACAGCAAATGCATGCCTATTCAATAAAACATTTCATTATACGCACATGCGTGCATTCTTCTTGGAGGCTCTTCCGCCGCCGTCTTGAAGGTTTGGTCCGCAATTGAGCAAAGGCCTCCCCGTCAAAACCTTGCGCGACTATCTTACACCGCTTGCTCGGTATGCTACGGTATGTATAAGCCTCAACAGCTTTAGCTTTAGGCGATGCGCCACGCAACTTGGTTTCGACGTGATGGTTGCAATAGCCGATAATAGTCGGCACAAGACAAGACACGAATTTTAAGCCGAAGCCAAGCTATACGAGACAAATTAAAACTTCCCCAGTATTCACAGTATATAGTGGCGCTGCACTTAGCGCAGGATTTACAACTACATCAAACTCTGCATAAGTTTTTTTTAACCAAAACCCTAGCTGGTAGAGCGCATCATGCTCTTCAGCTAGCCACAAATGCACTCATCATCCACATGGACCACCCATTGAGGTTCACAGGAATAGCGATGACGAGGGCTTCAAGGGCTGACAAGAGTTGGTCATCTTATATAACGTTTTTATCTATCTATCTATCTATCTATCTATCTATCTATCTATCTATCTATCTATCTATCTAATCTATCTATCTATCTATCTATCTATCTATCTATCTATCTATCTATCTATCTATCTATCTATACTAATCTAATCTAATCTAATCTAGTCTAATGTTATCTAGTGTGGATAACTCAGGTACAGCCGAAGAAAGCAACTTGCGTATCACTTCCTCGCGCTTTCTTTTACTGCTTGCAACGTTTTCGCAGGCCTAATGTATAAAGAGAATGGTCCACCTCCCGATGAGCCACGGAACCGAACGGAGGCCAAGTACCGCGTGCTGAGCGATCGGGATGGGCTCGCAGCAAAAGAAGAAGAGACGAGTTGCTGCGTTCCTCCTGGAGATGATCCGCACCGGCAGCGAAGACTTGCGCTCAGGAGGGATGTGGGATTGTTCAGCAGCATCACCTTTCTTCTTAGTGCGACCATCGGTGAATACCATGCACCCGTATCTCTCGTTCGTCCAATATCCTCGTCTGATGAGCTAACGACATTACTTCCATTTTATCCCATCGCCACTATTCCAATATCATTTTCTTCATGGAAACATGCTACTAATAGCTGTTGCATTAGACCACCTTACGTTGTTCTTGACAGTTACTAAATTAGTTAAATTGGGTTTAATGGCGCAAGAGCATCTGAGGCTAAGATGCGTCATATACAAGGTGTACGTTCTTGACAGTACTACGAGTTCTAGAAGCACATATCTGCTTTTGATGTAGCACAGGGCTAAAGTATATTCGTGTGAGTAAGTTTAAGTATTGGAGTACTTAAGTAATGTGATTTAAGTTAACTGGTGCATATTACTGTTTCCTACACTCTCTTTAGTGTATTCCTTGGTCTACTGATCTCTGTTTTAAATTGTATCAGAATATATAATTGTTCGGGTTTTACTCCCTAAAACCACGATATGATTATGAGAAATGCCGTAGTGGAGAGCTCCGAAAATGTGGACCACCTGGGGTTCTGTAACGTTCACCTTAACCTAAGCGCGCGGGTCTCTAGCATTTTGTCTCCACCCACATGCGGCCTCCTCGGCCGGGATTCGATACCGCGACCTTCGGGTCAGCAGCGAAGTGCCACAACCACTGGACCAACGCGGCGGGTGGATTGTATAAGCTGTACGGCCTCCCTGCTGAGGATTGGGTATTATAGACTCGTCAAGTTTCGCTAGGGCAGCTTTCATCTACAACACCTCCAGAGTTGTACTTAGATTGGAAACAAAAATTGGATTGAATCGAACACAAAGTACTTACCTGTTTCAGACAGTATCACCTAAATGTTGCATGAACTAAGTTGACAGGCTTGCCGAGCGGCAAGCTTGTCTGAGGAACTTAATTTGCTTGTTTAGTGGCGAATGGTTTGCCTTAACTTTATCGAAAATGGGCCTTGAGTTTCTTCTAGCGTTTATGTATCAGACCACCATGCTGTTGGCCTGATACATACAGCGCATGCGCGTACGCTCGTCCAGAGTGCTTTAAGCGAGTTTTAAAGGCGATCACTAGATTGAACAGTGTAACAATTGTATGGCAGCTACAAGCATGACAGTTCAGGTAGAATGCGACTACATAAGCTCACCTTACCTGGACTCAATCAAATATGTGACTACGTACTGATCAGAATAAGCAAAATATATGTTCAATATTAATGTCATAATTACAACATTACAGTAAAAAAATTACAGATAATGTCTCCTATGCTTTCCTTGGCTTCATTATCTGTTGCTTTCATTAGGATATGTGTCTAACGAAGAAACGAGCCCTTGATCCAATCGCCTTTTTTCGTTCATAGGCGGAATATTCTCCGATAAGTGCAAGAGTGAAAGATGTCCGTGAATGTGAGCGGAATATTATGGAATTCTGGTACTATCTAAATCAAATTACTATCTAAGTATTATCTAAATTAAATTACAATAAAGTGAACTAAGGGCATTGAATATAGTCACAAGTGCGTCTTCATTTTGAAGCCCGAATATTCACGCAGTGTATCACCATCGTTCACGTGGCAACCTAATGACCTCAAATCCATTTCTGTCGTGGAATTTTAGCATGAAGCGTTATAATTAGAATGTGAAGCGCACAAATAGTTGTGCGCTTCACATTATTCACAGTCACAAAGCATGGACAGCGTTCCGGCTTCTGCTGATGCTTTCCTTCCCAGAACGGACAATGAACTTCAAGCTAACTTTGCTGAGCGATTTTATGCCGCACTGGCCAAAGGCCGCGGTTTCCTGTCGGTCTCATCAAATGCGCGATTTAGCGTTGAAATGTCTGTTTCAAGGCAGGATGCTGTCTTTATTGCAGTATTACTATCGCGCCCATGTGTATGCAGAACGTACCATGCAAGGAGCTCTATCGCAACGCCATATATTCATGTCGCTTTTAATTCTTCGCTCATCGAGCTCACTTTCGAGGTAAGTGGCCAGCGAAAAGGGGTAGGTCTGTGGGGCTGCTGGTCGCGAGAGTTATCTCCGGTCGAAAGAAATTAAAACAAGATTGTTAGAAACAGAGAGGTAGCTGTCGCCATCAGCTACAGTGACAGCGTGTGACGTCACCGCACTCACGATATAAAACAAAGGCACTAGGGACAGCAAGGGTGCTCTCGATTGAAACGTGTCTACCTTTAGAATGGCCGAATTTTGGGCGAGTTGGTTCGAATTCATGGCGACAAAAAATATGATTGTTTTCCACATAAGAGTACCTGTCGAAACGTCAGTAACATTGTATGAGCTATTTTAGCCCGGATCACCTAACACCTGCACTAAAATGCGTTTACATTTATACCGGACCTCATTGAGACTCTGAGTGTACTTTTCGGGCTGTTATATTGACGTACCTCTGACAGTGATGTGGGTTAGCGGGTGCATCTGCTATGAGGAGCGCGCGAAAATATTCTGAAGTACTTCTCAAAAGCGCGAAATTCAATCATGTCACCTGTAAGGAACTTGGTCATGGGATGATTTTACTCAAGTGTAGTAGTTAAGTTATGCGACGTGAAGCTTCGCAGATGAAAACAAGAACAGCCCGACAAGTGCTTTGATTGTTTTAAATGCTCTTCAGGTAAATATTTTATTAACTATGTTCTTAATATGCACAGCCTGGAACCTTTGGCGACAGAATTAAAACAGAACAGAACAGAATTCGTAAATGCTTTCTGCTAGGGCTGATATAGGAAACATTGTAGCACTCAATCAATGTTTGAAAGACTTACGCTAGCACTGTGAGACTATTTCTTTCGATGGATGAGATATCGTTTGCCGGAATAAGCAGCTCATTTTCTTAAATAATATGCTTAATAATGCACTTTTTTATTCCGTCGTTTCAGGTACTGGCATCTTCATAACTCCCGGCAGAGTACTAAGGAATTCAAAGACTATAGGCATTGATATGCTCATGTGGACTATTGGTGGACTAAACGCATTCATCGGTAAGTTAAACGCACAAACGGTTCTTTTATGTTTGGTCATCGAAAAAACTTCGTAATGCAAAAGGCATCGACTGCGCATTGTCTCTTGTTCGATGCGGCTGCAATGCCCAAGGAGCAAGCTTTGGGAAACACTTACAGTAAGGGTAAGAAGTTAAATATTTAGCGCATCGATACTACCCCGTATTCTCGTAACCCACGACCTCCTTGTAGGATTAGGGTCGCCTACATTTCTTCTATGTAAAGCAGCGCGTGAAAACTGCGCGATAGAACCGCATTCAAGGCGAGACATGCAGTACGTAATGAATGGGTATGAGTTGGCCTGGAAGCTTTCGTGCGGAAATATGATGTGCATCTGGTTAATGCCAACATGGCTAATGTTGCCTAGGGCTGGTCACTGTTGGCTAAGGGTGCGCACTATTGACTAGAGTTGGGGAAATGCTGGCTTGTTGGCTAGTGCCGAAGTAACAAATAAAACTCTAAGTCACTCGACGTCCTTAATGACTACAGCATACGTAGCAGGAAAATACCAGCATCACACACACGCACAGACTACAATAGAGCTAGGCTAGAAAATCGTATACCAACATTTTATAACGCCTTGACAACCCATATTAACCTTAGTATCCTTCTCAGCATGTTCAAATCAGAAGTGTCTGATTACCTGATCAAGCCATGAAGCCTTTTCTTTCGTTGAAACCTCATTGCAACCTTTCACGTTGTGTGTATCATACTGGAACGGTGCTCTGATGTTCATTGTATATAAAGCGATTTCTTATATTCTCTTTGTTTTATTCTGTCTGTGTTTCGTTTAAAATGAATACAACTGTGTGAAGCCCACTACATGTGTTGCCCTCTGTAGGCCCCCAGGTCCAGCCATGCTGTTTGCACAACTCTTCGCCTGGGGGACCCCCGACAAGTGTGTTGGAAAAAACTCATAGGCACCCTTAAGCACACAACTAAGATGACTACAAAACAAGTCTTCTTTTGCTTCTCAGTCGACGTGTTGTTCCTGTGCGTTCACCCTCTGAAAGCTTTCTGCACCTAATGTAGCTTTGCATTGCCTCCAGGACGGAGGCACCTCGCCTGGTTTTGCACTGCCTTCGTGATGGGCCTACCGTTGACCAAGCTAAGATGCATTGATGACGTCACCACGTGTCGTCACTGTCACGTCATAATTATGTCACACATTTTGGCGATCTGTGACGTCATGATGCTGACACATGGTTACGTCATCACGTGATTATTTTTTGCATCACTCGAGTGGACGCCGGCGGGAGACGCCAGTCAATTTTGACGTTTGATGAGGCTTCTAAGGCTTTCGCTTTAATGAAATGGATCCTGATCTTGACATCACCTCCTGTACTCTGCTCAGGTGGTCTATGCGCTGCCGAACTGGGTGCGCTTCTACCGTCATCTGGCGGTGACTACGCGTTCTTCCTCGCCGCCGGCAGGCCGTACGGAAAGTACGGTGACGTGCCGGCCTTTCTTCTCGCCTGGACGTCCTTCTTCGTGGATCCTTCGTACATGACTATCCAGGGGCTGACCTTCTCGGCCTACGTGCTCAGTCTGCCGTACCCGAACTGCGCTCCGCCTAACGAGCTGCTAGTCTTGGTCGCTTGTCTGTTCATAAGTAAGCGTTGTCTGTTGTAGTGGCATGATTTGTTAGCGAAGCTTCTGTGAGTTACAGATCTCGTTGTCGGCGGCAGATTTGGTTCAAAAAAGACCCGTCGCTGGCGCGTGTGCGTAAGTGCGAGTGTATACAAAAAGGCTCTCGAAGATTCGCCATTCACATGAGTGTTTGTATGCACCGTTTTCTAATAAGTGAGGCCTTCCCGATGGCGGAGTTACCGGCGATCAACCGTTTCTGAAGATGAAACTCATACCTTCATCGAGTGCAATTGTCATTCCACGTTGTCCCATTTCAACGTGGAATGACGATTGCATTTCCTTGTTGCATTTCATTGTTTAATTCACGACCGCCGTTGTTGCTTGTAGCAACAGAACTGAAGAACTGTTGCGCTGCTAAGCAATGTGAGTGAAGGTCTAGTTCCCGGCATAGAAGAAGGAAAAAGTTAGGAGGGAGCATTGCGCAATGTGACAAAAAGAAAGAATACTTGGAGGACGCCTTGAAGAAAATATCGCGATAGCGCAATCGGGCCCCTTGCGCAATGCCTTCGACCGAGCCGCAAGTAAAGGCACTTTTGTGCGCGTTCAGTTCAATTCAATTCAATTTTTATTCAACATCTGACAGATGTATTGTAGATAAAAGGTATTGCGTTAAAAGAAAAATTGCAGGTCAGCCACGCACACGCCAAGCTTCGCTTTTCCTCATTTTCTCGATAGGAGAAAGGCTGCTCATTTTTTTTAACACGAAAGTGTTTCATGCCGGGGTCCACCAAGACTTTCATGACGTACATCCGTCACGGAAATACGTAATCGCAATAAACGCCATCAGATGGCAAAGAAGAAAAAATATAAGAAAAAGTTCCGCTAACAGTAGTCGAACCCACGACCTCCCGGTCTGCGACAGTGACTGGCGGGCGTTTTTTTTTTCCTGGAGCAGCATCCTCGGGTGATCACATTCGGTTGCACTTTGGCTTTCGCAAGATATTACGTGAGGACCGCCGGACGCGTTAGAAAAAAATTTAAAATGTTCTGTTAGTTTTTTTGCGCCAATAACCACAATATCGAGGCAAATAAGCGTACTGTTGGCGGTGCGCAAACTCTGCTTCCTATATTTTGGAGTCAAGCCTACCCGTCGTACCTGTACACATTTCACCTGCTGCTCTCGTGCAGCTCATGCTCCTTCAAAGGAGAAGATCGCATGCGGAGGCAGATGCAGCGGTGATGTACGAATTGCATTTCGTTACAGTTCGAAGTCGAGAACTGTAAACGTGACACAGTTTTTTTTACAGTACTATAACAGTGCCTCACGTGTGTTGGTGAATTCCAGCAAAAGAACTCGGCGTCAGGTGAGTGTACGCGATCGTCGTCACGTTGTGCATGAACTTACAGGTTTTTAGGGGTTGTCAGGTAGAGAAACATCAGTTTCTTAACCGAGAGTACACGCGCGCACTTGTTTAGACTCCTGAAAAGACAACATTTCATGTGACATCTCACCAATCGGTTCCTGCCGACGGAAAGTTATCTTTTAAACGCAGGTTCGGTCCCTGCCGGTGACAAGTTATCTTTCCGTCCACTTTACTTTCTTCACATTTCTATCCTAATTACTACAAATATTAATTTATGTGCGTGTTGACAATTTTTGTCATGGTTATGCTAGGCAACGGTTGCTCTTTATTTTTATTTTTAAGATCATGGTGTGTACACATATATGTGATTTTTGAATCTGTTGTTTTGACTCTTATGTTATATCTTAATTGTTACGCTAAGTTGTATAATGAATGTACCGAAAGTTAGTTGTGCTTTGAAATTTGGACCATATGAGCTCTGTATTATACACCTCTAATAGTTAAAGAGTAGCCGGCGCCTCATTTGTGCGCCAACATCTCCTTACATCATGTCAACAAAAAATTCATGGTTTCACCGCAAGGGCGAAGCACTGAATGCGACAGCAACAAATTGTAGAGTTATACGAAGTGAGGCTGGCACCTGTTTTGTATCCGATCTCGTGTAACTACAAAACGCTGGTGTAAGAGAATACGGTCGCTCCAGGGAGAGATACTCTGTCAGCATAGTCACTTCGCGTTGAGAGCGCAACACGTACAAGGGTATACGAGCCACCCGCTGTGATTGCTGTCGAGATAGTGCACGCGCCAGACATCGCGACCACGCCCTTAGAGTCAAAGTTCAAAGTTGCTGCTCGTGCGACCCCCCCCCTCGCGTCTTTTCATGGTCGTTAAAGACGGGCGGGGCGTTTCCTGTCTGCTTCGACGGCAGGCCTCCCGAGCGGGGCGATGTTATCGCATGCACTCTCCGAGCGACGGAAATGGGCCGGCTCGTTTGATACCTGCTTCGGCAGCGTTTGTCACCCCCGCTCGCGCGCTTTTACCCGCGGTAGAACATACGAAGCACGGGGGATCTTATCAATTTGGACTTCGTACGGAACATCACGGCGACGGCAGAAACCCGTCGAGACTGTCCATATAATTGCTATCGCAATAAAGAGAGCAACTGTTCTCAAAGATACCTAATCTCGTCCTAAGTGTACTTGCACCTTGCGATTGCGCAATATAATTTAGGAATGAAGACAAACTTAGGTGTTTGTTAGCTTCTGATTATACCATTTTTCATTTCATGGGAAAGCTGTTATGAATGAGGTAGAATATGAAGGTACGTGGTAACAAACATAGAATCGTTTATGTAGGCCTCACCCGTCACTCTGGTATATTTTCCCCCAGCTTTGGCAACAGCCGTCAACTGCTTCTCCGTTAAGATATCCTCAAAGGTGCTGGACGTCCTTTCCGTTCTCAAGTGCTCATTCCTGTACGCTGTGATCATCACAGGAGCAATATACGCATTTCATGGCAAGTTTCATCTGTTTAAAAATGCTCAAAATTCCTACATTATGTATACAGATACTGACACGTGTCATTTTTTTCTGCTTTACTGAACAAACAGGTAATCATATCTTCGATTCCCAGCCTTCGGACACTCCTCCTTCGGCCGGCGATATAGCATCGGCTCTGTATTCCGCGATCTATTGCTACGTTGGATGGTAAGGTGGTTTCATCACTTCAAAGATCTGTGAATACGGGGAGAATACGAGTGAATTTTCAAGATAATTAAGCCCGCGTGCCGATTTCACAACAGATGAAATACAGAAGCTGCGTGTTCACGGTTAACAGGTAGTAGTAGCTTAGCGAGGGGGCAAGGCTAAGCGTTACTGCACGGATTCCCATGCTCGAATGAAGTTGCTAACATGTTCTTATGCAGGGATGGTACAGTTAGAGTCGATATTGCATCCGTCTCGCGCAATCATAACGGAAGTTAAGGTTAAAAAAAAGGAGGGGGCACATCGCTCCCCTCCCCTGTTTTCAAAAAGGTAGTAGAAGATCGGAGGGGGGGGGGGGGGAGGAGCTCAAGTGCCCCGTTTGATGTTCGATTTCTGGCTGCTTGAGTTCCGTCAATTGGCGCTGTTTCATAATCATCGTACATTGCTTCCGTGCAACACATTCTGCTTCACTTGCCCAGGACTTGCATCAACTACATCGCCGAAGAAATCAAGAATCCCGGCCGGAACATCCCCATCGCCATAGCCGTCAGCACCGCCATCACTGTGCTCACGTACCTACTCATCAACCTGGCGTTCTTCGTCGTTCTGGACGCCGACACCATAACAAACACCGACGTTCTAGCCGTCTCTTTCATACGCGCCACGTGGGGGCAGGGAATGGCCACCGTCATGCCCTTCATCATCGCGATGACCGTGTTCGGGACGACGTGCGCATCGGTACTCGTGTCGTCGAGAATCTTCTTCGCGGCCAGTAGACAGGGTCACCTGGCTCGCGTCATGTCCTACGTGCACGTGGACAGATCCGTACCGCTTGTAGCCGTCGTGGCTCGCTGCCTGATATCCGTGGCCTTTGCCCTCACCGGCTCTGTCCACTTCCTGATACAGGCGAGTATCATGCTGAGCAACGTCAAGGAAGCGGCGAGCGTCGTCTCTCTGTTCCTCCTGCGTCGCTCTATGCCGGGCGCAACGAGACCTTACCGTGTACCCACTGTCGTCGCCGTGTTGAGGCTCATCGTTTGCTTCGCCCTGGCTACCGTGACCCTAGTCCAGGTTAGGCGGTACGCTTATCAGTACGCGTTGCTGGCGATCGTGTTTGCGACGGGGGCTGTCTACTATTACTTTTGTGTCAGGAAGAAGTTTCGGCTTCGCGGCTACGAAAATGTGGCGGTGTTTGTGCAGAAGTGCTTCAAGTCGGCCCCCTGCTCCGAAGATTTGGAAAGACAAAATGTACGTGTTACCGATAGCGCATAACGCGCCTGTGGGAGCAACGTAAGGTCGCTGAGGATTCTCGTGGACTGTCGTACGCGATTACGGTTGAGTTCAGCGTGTGTGGTTTTCTGAAACCAAGCAAGACAACGGCAACGATCAACAAACCTGAGGAGACGCGGAGGAATGGACGAAGATGAAGAACAACTTGGGATTGAGAAGCGTGCGAACTTGAGCTTGTTGGTACACTATTCATACTAAAAAACAGCGCGAGAACTACAAGGACGAGACAGATGAAACAAGCAGATGAAACAGCAGCGCTACTCCTGTTTCATCTGTCCCGTCCATGTAGTTTTCGCGCTGTTTTTTACTATGAACCTGGGATGACAGGACCGATTCGTCAAGGTGCCTTGCGCTTAGTCACAGAGGAACCAATTGACCAACCAGTTGAGCGCCCTTGTTTGAGGAAAGTATTAAAAAAAGCGCGACCAATGAGATGCTCCCTTCACGGCTGACTAGGAAGAGTAACAAACGCGCAAGGTCTCTGACGGATAATTTGAACGATGGTAGTTGTGGGTGCTCTAACGCGTGACATTGTTTGAAGACCCCAACCGGTACATGGAGAGTTTATCCCCTAGATGAGTCCATCTTTTCTTCAGGTGTGAAAGACTTCAAGTGTTTTCTTCAAGAGTTCCCTTTGGTGAGCTGGCTTACCCTTCTTCATCGTGGATTCCGCTTCCACTGCATGACACTGTTTCAACTTTAGGAGTGAACTTTAGGAGCAGGAGGAACAGAGTGACGACGCTCGCCGCTTCCCTTGTTTATTTCGGTGGGCACTATTGAAAAACCTTCTAATTTTTCCAGTAGGTTTTATCCTGTGTGTTTTATTTACGGTAATGCATACTAATGAAATATCATAAACATTATTTTATATTTCCGTCACGGAAATGACGTCGAAAAAAATTACATGATCAGGTGGCAAAGAAAAAATGGTTCCGTCAACGGGCATCGAACCTACGACCGCTCTGTCCGCAACCACACATGCCGGGCACGCTATCCACTGCGCCATGGTCACAGACTCTAGAGGCTTTACAAACGCGCCTTTTATATCTACCGCTCTCCCGGTCGCCGGGGTGGTGTGCCCTCTGGGAGCGGTAAAGTATTTTGTCATTACTGTGACCTCCGAGATTAGCGCCTGCAACGCGTTACACGTCCCTCCCATTCGGCGCGTTTTCAATAGAAGTTTAATTTTATCAATGCTTGACATACCGCGAGGTGGCGGCCTTAAGCCAAGCGTCGTAACAGCGTCGGCCTCGCTCATAGCTCTGCAACGCTCGCCTGCCTCACGTGCTGTAACACCGCGTTCCCCGCTCACGCGCTCACCCCTAGAAAAATCGCGGCCGGGCTACCGAGGCGGCACGACGCGCTTTGCGTTTCCCTTTTTCTAACAATTCTTAGTATTGCTTTCCCATGCAATTTTGGTTGTAACGCTATTTTACTAGCACTTTAATATTGCAAGTATGTTGGGCTGTCGTGTGTCAGTTTTCTTTGCTATCATTTATTCCACCATGCCCTCGCAACTCAGTGCTCCCCGTGGGGTCCGTAAGGTAGTACATTGAAATAAATAGTAAATAAATAAATACGTTGAAAAGCCTTCCTAAGAAGCGGAAGGGGCTGTTTGTTACATTTCCAGGGATTGACAAAATCCGCAAACAGTGGGTGGTCGAGCCAACGTGGGGGCTCGAGTCGACGTTTCGACAAGTGCACTTGTGTTCTTCAAGGCTGGAACTGATTTTGAGATCAGTTCCAGCCTTGAAGAAGACAGTCCATTTGTCGAAACGTCGGTTCGAGCACCCGCTTTTTTCATCGCAAGCTTCCATCTTACCCTTTCTGCCGTTTTTTTGGATTGCCAGGCATTGTAATACAAAATTTTTGTCGGTGCTTGAACATACTGAAAAAGCGTAGCTTCATGTTAATAAAGATCAACTCGGTGTTATATGCCGTCAGTAATGTCGTACTTGTGGTAAAGAGAAGGAACGCTTGGCTCGAAATCATTTTTAACGTGGTAAACGAAAACGAATTAGCCCGGCCGGGCCTGAATGTCTTCCAGCACCTGAATTGAAACGTTCACCCCCACAAATTCGCTGACACTGAAAACGGCATTGTCCACAAACGTCGCACTGTTTATGCACCGCTGGGAAGCTTCAAACCTGCGCGCCGAGTGCAAAGCAAACTTATACAACAGGAACACAGAAAGTGCAACAGCGTGCAAAACGGGCCGCTTCTCTCCGGAAAAAAAAAAGAGAGCGTTACAGCAAAACATCGCTGCCGACTGCGTGGAACAACCCACACAGAAAAAAAAAGGTGAAATGCATGAAGACAAGTGAAACGCGCCCACGCGGACACAAACACGTCCCGAGCATTCCCTGCCGGTGCAATCACCCACACGAACAATGACTGCTATTCTGGAATCTCGGGAGAGTAGGAGACAACGGTGCGTCCCTGCGTATCGTCGTCACGAAGCGGCTGGCCAATTTAGCTCGGCCTAAAGCACGCCACCGCCTCGCTGCCACAACGCTAAATCCTCTTCTCGTCCCCGCTGTCTTATTCCGGGATACACAACCGTGTGGTGGGCACACGCCCAAGCCTAGCGCGGCTCGCTTTGTTTCTGCGCCTGCCGCTGACAGCACGATACCCGTCCGCAGCAGAAGCGGCCGGGAGGCCCAGAATGGGCCCGCTATCACTTGGGTAGATGCGGTTTTGAAGCCGTATCTACGTCCGTTGCGTAAGAAGTCTCAGTGCAGTTACGCATGAGTGGCGAATGGTGCCAAGACAACGAAAATACATAAGGAAAACAAAGACGGTTAGCGGATGCAACGAGCCCCGGGGTTTCCGTTTCGGCCACGGTATGGCGTACCGGCAGAGCTGTGGACTGAAAAAGACGGAAAGCTTCCTTCTGCGGTGCCTTTGTTGCGTCTGTAGAGAAGCATTGGAACCTTGTAATGGGCCGTACTCTCCAGCGCCTTCTAGTGGGTCGCCCTCTTCGCCTCTTCTCGGAGAGCACGCCTCTCGTGCTCGTGCTCGTGAGAGTCTGCGCTCCGTCGTGACTGTTGTGCATCGTCGCCGTCAATCCAGCCGTCAATAAACGCCTTCACAAAGTGGTGGAGGTGCTGGGTATCGATCCCAGTACCCGTCGCACACAATCGACACAATCCTTCCATACAAGCCAGATCGATCTGAGTGTGCGCCTATTTCTGCCACAGCCAGACTTGCTGAGGAGTGTCGCGAGCTTGCGAAGACCTTTACTACGCAGGACCAAGAGCGGCAGAAAAGCATTCGCGGTGAGACCAACACTTC
This sequence comes from Rhipicephalus sanguineus, assembly GCF_013339695.2. NCBI lineage: Eukaryota > Metazoa > Arthropoda > Arachnida > Ixodida > Ixodidae > Rhipicephalus > Rhipicephalus sanguineus. The sequence continues at coordinate 79,140,732 of NC_051183.1, read as the reverse complement.
TGCACCCACGTTCCTACCTGGAGCACTCGTATGGCTTTCGGTCCCTACCACTGCAACTGGCCTCTCTTCCAAACTGCTGCCCAAATACGAAGGCCCCTACCGTGTCGTCGAACGCACATCCCCGGTCAACTACCTGATTGAACCCATCGACCCATCTTCCGACATGCGCCGTCGAGGGCGCGACATTGTCAACGTGGAGCGCCTCAAGCCCTACCATGACCCGCTCATAGTGACCAGCTGCTAGGTCGCCAGACGGCTCCCTTTTCGCACCCGGGGTAATTGTAGAGAAGCATTGGAACCTTGTAATGGGCCGTACTCTCCAGCGCCTTCTAGTGGGTCGCCCTCTTCGCCTCTTCTCGGAGAGCACGCCTCTCGTGCTCGTGCTCGTGAGAGTCTGCGCTCCGTCGTGACTGTTGTGCATCGTCGCCGTCAATCCAGCCGTCAATAAACGCCTTTACACGTCGAATAAATCAGATGGAACCAGCGTATCACGGGCTTCAACGTTCACGAAACTCTATAGCTGCGACCAGAAGAGAAAGTTGGCGAGTTGGTGCTAAGTCATCTTTGAGAACTTTGCAGGTCCACTTGGACGAGGACGGAGGAAAGAAGATCACAAAACGAGTGCGTCTAAACCTGTGACACGCTATGTGCACAGTTGTGTACACCACTCGTTTTTGCCATTTCTCACCGCTAGAAGCTAAGAGAGAGCAAGATAAATTTAGCTTTGGATGAAATGAACCTCCGGCAATATAAATTTGTCTTCATTTAACTTCATTTTAAATTGTATATGATCAGTTTAATGAAGGCACTCCACGGTTCGACGAGTCGTTCGACCTGCCCCTTCGCGCGAGCCGCATCGAAATTGTAATTTTTCTTTGCTCCAAGTGGACATACCCGAAAACGAATTTGCACTGTATTTCTGGCATAAAATTTCATTCTATTAATGCAAAAAGGTAGCATGAATGGCTTCACAAAAATGAGATATTTCTTTACAATTGAATTAGAATTAATTACTATCACACACATAAATTAACGCATTATGACACTATTTTTGATGCGATAGAATGTCGAGTACCTTAAAATAACGTTGTATAGATTTGACACATTAGAGACAGTTATTCATAGGTGCCGTCTGAAAGAGCTAATTAAAGCTGTATACTCGCCCCGGTAGTCTAGTGGCTATGGTGCTAGACCGCTCACCCGAAGGTCGCGGGATCGAATCCCGGAACCTTCGGGTGAGTAGGCAAAAGCAAAAACCATCTTTTTCTTGTTCTCCACAGTGGACTGAGTTGATCCTCCCATCCCCGAAAGCTTTCTGCGCCCAACGTGGTTTTGCACTGATTCCGGGATCGGCACACCTTTGGCCAAGCGACCATGTAATGCTATGACCTGACACGTTTTGGCGATGACGTCATCACGTGATGATCTTTCGCATCAATCGTGTTCAGGTCGATGGACACTTTTCGCGTTTGTTGAGGCATGTAAGCCTTTCGCTTTAATGACACTTGAACGTAATTAAGAGACGTGCTTGGAAGAAATGGTAGACTGCTTAGACTACTCTGTTGTCTACTATGGGAGCGCCTGTCCCGAATATCATGAGGTAGACGTACCTTGACGAGAACCAGAATTCGCCATGAATTCGCGACTTGTTTGAAACCACCTTCCGGCGCACGTCTTCCAGATGCCACTCTACGCACCCGTCCTAAAGGTAATACCACCATTTGATCATTCTCTTTGCGTTTTATGGCGAATTATCGGTCGATCCTATTTTTGCAAGCTTGTTCAGGAAAACAATGACCTCCGCGTACAACGTTTATCTGAATTTGTAATACACCACGCGGAAATCAAATAAACCTACCATTGGCCTAAAAATTTTGACGAACACAGTATTTAGAATGCTTCGGAATACAAGGATCCTGAGCTATAGTCGGCTACAACCTAAGAATAAATACAGGCACCACCGACAGCAATCACTGCTCCACCCAATCACACTTGCTCATTCCTGTGACGCCAAGCACTGTGCGCGTGATTTAGATAATTGGTGTACCCAAACAGACCCATGTTCGTGTCGCTGGTTTTAAAACGAAAACTTGAACGTCCCTGCAAAACTCATCAGAGATTCTGACATACACCTTTAGCGTAAGTTCATGATTTAGGTAGGAACGACGAACATTTAGTTTTCGATAGTCACAGAGAAAGTGCTTATGCTCGAAAGCAAACCGGCTTGCACGGCTCTCTTATATTGGTGATTGACAAGTGCGCTGCAGTCCTGGGGGCGGAGCTTGTACTTATTATAAAATACAAGCTCCGCCCCCAGAGGTGGAGCGGGGTTCCTCTTGCGATTTAAAGTTGGCGTAAAAGCTAAACAATAAAAAAAACATTATACAGAACTCAGTCATATCACAACTAATTAAAATTTTGGTTTTTATATTTCTTAACATCTAACGGAGCTGAAACTACTTCTATGAGTACACTTCTCCCTGTCGTGTTGAAACAGATTCCTATGAAGGGGGCATCTACTACATTTTTGTATTCCATACACACCAGAATGCTTCCGTTGCAGGTCATGATCGAATATGCTACCTCAACCTCATTGTCACTACGTCGCTGTTAATGATACAAAGGCAAGTACTACCAACTTAGCATTCAATTGCAGCTAGTTTTCAGTTGATTGTTTTGCATGAGAAATGAGTTTGCTAGTTTACATGTAACCGGCACAGTGTATCGTGTCCCGTCAGTGGAGTCAGACACCCATTGTAGACGAACGTCTACGATGGTTGTCTGACTAGTTCATTCATCCTATTACCTGCTAGTTCATTCATCCTATTGCCAGAGATAGTGTACGATGTGTGTTTGACTAGTTTATTCATCCTATTGCCTGCTAGTTCATTCATCTTATTGCCAGAGATAGTCTACGATGGGTGTCTGACTAGTTCATTCATCCTATTGCCCGCTAGTTCATTCATCCCATTGCCAGAGATAGTCTACGATAGGTGTCTGACTAGTTCATTCATCCTATTGCCTGCTAGTTCATTCATCCTATTGCCAGAGATAGTCTACGATGGGTGTCTGACTAGTTCATTCATCCTATTGCCTGCTAGTTCATTCATCCTATTGCCAGAGATAGTCTACGATGGGTGTCTGACTAATTCACTCATCCTATTGCCAGAGATAGTCTACGAGGGTGTCTTATTAGTTCTTTCACCCTATTGTCTCTAGTTCATTCATCCTATTGCCAGAGATAGTCTACGATGGGTGTCTGACTAATTCACTCATCCTATTGCCAGAGATAGTCTACGAGGGTGTCTTATTAGTTCTTTCACCCTATTGTCTCTAGTTCATTCATCCTATTGCCAGAGATAGTCTACGATGGGTGTCTTATTAGTTCTTTCACCCTATTGCCTGCTAGTTCATTCATCCTATTGCCAGAGATAGTCTACGATGGGTGTCTGACTAATTCACTTATCCTATTGCCAGAGATAGTCTACGAGGGTGTCTTATTAGTTCTTTCACCCTATTGTCTCTAGTTCATTCATCCTATTGCCAGAGATACACACATGTGGAGCTGGAGTCGCGGAGCCTGCATGCCAGCACATGATTACTCAAATCATCTAGTACTGATAAACACAGTTAGAGTGGTACTGACACAAAAATTTTCAGCTGTCGTGCTCTTGCGTCAAACTAAAGCCCAAGCCCTCAAGAGCCTAGTCATTGTACCGTTAAGCGTGAGTGTATCCTGAAAAAATTATTACAATGTGTTTTAAAAAGATACTTTCGGTTCCTACTGTACCCTGACGACGAGCTCATACCGTATCGGGACGTCACGTGCTCGCGCAAGATATTGGGATGTTTCCATGGCCGCTGCGCTCCGTTACTCTGTTAGTGATACACGAGCGGCCATTTTGAATGTTTTGGTACCCGACGTCATCACAACTAGCCATACTTGTGCGTGAAGTCACCAGAATTGATAGTGTAGACTGACGTCATGATAATGTCGACGAGAGTAGGGGCGCCATGCGAAAATTGGCTTTTTATTATCAAAACAAGATATCAGCGTTTACACAATTGCTGAGAGTGGTTCTTGTCTTCAGAAGATTTGTATGGCAGAGTAAGCTCAGCTTGAAAAATTGGTGCCACTATTCTTTTAAGCTTGAAAACAGCTGCGAGTCGCTATCTTGTGCCAGCGTCAAGGTGGCAGGGTCAAGGCATTCCCTGTTATGCAATTAACCTCAGAGCTAGCCAGGTCCTCGGTTCATCTGGCACCTCGCTTTGTTTGGCTGGCCAGGTGGTCTCCTGCTTCTTTATTTACTCGCACTACACGCTCGCCGTGCAAGCCCTGCTGAGAACACGCCAGGCACCGCTGAGTCAGAGCCACGGCATCGTTAGGAGGCTATGAATGTAGGGCTGGAGTATCACGGGCCATTTGGGTGCGGGTTATTTTTGCACACAATGCGCCGTCGTATCAGGTAGCTGCGGTTAACGACCAGCAAGTCGTCGCATCCGCCTGTGTGATGAACTGAGGCTTTTTAACTAGCCTTTACAAAACGAAATACCACGAGTAGTTCTATTTAGTGAATATGGGTGTGTTTGATGGAGCGAATTCTATATTTAACAATTCTAAAAAGCTAAACTTGCTTGAACTTGAGCATCCAGTGGCACTTACTTTATTTTAAGGTATTAAAGCAATGTAAAAACAGGCAAGCAAATGGGTTCTTTAAGCTTTCCAATACATGGTAAATGAAAATTTGTAAAACATGAAAGACCTACACGCTGATGGACATGTTGATATCAGGGTCACAAGCTACGAAGGAAAATATTAGGCGAATCAGTTCGGAAAGCATACTTCTTGAGAAAATATTTAAGAATGTCTTGGTGAAAACTTATAAAATTGATTTTTTTTGTCTAGTCAGACAGGCGAGGCATTTAATTAACAGCGAGGTTATGGGCATGTCCACCTATGGCTTGGTCGATAATGCTTTGATGCTCAAATGCCAACTCTTAAAATCCTAATAATTCCCCTGCATGGTGCACCGATTTTCACGGTACAGGATTGAAGCCGACTGTTTTTAAGCAGATCTTTTTTCGCAAAATATTACAGGACTCTTTAATCACATCACCTATGTGCACCATTCGTAATAAATCAGGTCATCTTCACAAATTTTTGGGTGTGTTCTATGCCGCAGGGTTGTACATCCAGGTGAAGCAGCAAGGACAGCGTGATACGCAGAATGACAGCAAGCTCCGGGCTGTGGCGCATGGTTGTTAATTTCATCTCTGACTATTGCGTAACTTTTCTTAACTATCACACAGCTTATTGTCAAAATTTTCCACCCGCCTATACTAACACTTCACCAAAGTTCGAATTTAGATATTCGGCATTCATTGGGCCAAAACAAGAATTAATGACGAACTGCAGCCATTAAATCGGCAAATTCCAAATCTTTTAAATACGCACCAGCAGTTAAAGTGCTGTATTACTATTTCTCATACACTTGTAACATTCAGCAAAGAAAAAGAAAAAAAATTCGGCAGATCCCACGTACCGTAGAAATCGATGTTATGCGAAGCATGCGCGGGATGGTGACTGGCATAATTTTTCAGGTTGAGCGAAAGTTTACGGAATGGCGCTAGAGAAATGTGGAAGAGGTATAAACACACTCATATATGCTGAAGAGTCGCATATGTATTATATAACCAGTTGTTTACACTTGCGTGACGATGCCAACAGCAATATGGGTGTTACCAACACCTGACGCGGTAAGCTGATATGTAGTGCTTATATTCTTCAATACTGGATAGCGCGAATCCGAACAGCACAATCAAGAAACACAAATGTACAGGACATGCGTTACTCGCAACTAAGCTTCATTTAGGAAAGGTTCTCTAGATATATGGTACGCAGCCGAGTGGCCCGCGCAGGCGCACTGCATGTAAGTTACAGTCCCAGTTGCAGTTGTTAGAGTTACGTTACAGTTGTTATGCTTATACCTGTCCATTATGACGGAGAACGCACGCACGTTTCACGAATTTCTGTATATGATTAGGAGGAGTTCTTGACAGTTCTTGAACAAGGTAATCATCACCGTGATCAGTGAGCACCAGCAGCTAAGCCGGACTTGTTAATCGGATCTGTTCGTGATCGCGGCTACGAGGGGTCTAAGTGTAGTGAAGTGCGATGTATAGCACTGCTGGTGGAAATCCTGGATGCCCCTTAATTTCAAATGATATACGACGCCTCCTGTCCTGCACGTGGCATCGAGGTCTTTTGATGCCCTGTCTACATTCAAGCCGTCTTTCACGCAGTATAAGGACGAGGCGTTGTTGGGTCTTGATAATTCAATGTTGAAGTCACCGGTAATGATGAGAGGCCTTGTTCGCTCGGAAAATTTATTGTAGGAAGCATTGACCCCGATTTTTACGTAATCGACGTGATCCACGTTGCGGACCACGTGAATGAGTGCATGGTAGTTTAGCGTCTTCCAGGGGTGTTCTGTCTTCAGCATCCTCACTTTCCTTGTGTCCGCCGCGGTGGTGTAGCGTTTACGGCGCTCGGCTGCTGACGCGAAGGTCGCGGGTTCGATCCTGGCCGCGGCGGTCGCATTTCGATAGATGCAAAATGCTAGATGCCCGTGTACTGCGCGATCTCGGTGCACGTTAAAGAATACCAGATGGTCAAAATTCCAGAGCCCTTCACAACGGCGTCTCTCATAATCATATCGTGGTTTTGGGACATAAAACCCCAACAATTGTTATTATTATCACTTTTCTTGCGTGTCAATGTGTGTGTTCGCGTTTACTGTGTTGGTTGAGACTTTGTATCACCTGTGGCACATACCCGCATAACATAAAATCTGGTATGCGGGTATGTGCCACGCGTGACTGAGAGAAAGGGTTTCATGACGTACGCGACAGGTATTTTCAGTTATTCATGCCATGACCAGTGAATCGTGTTCGTCATACACTGATCCCCTGCTATGTCAGTTTTGGTACATTTGAAGTTATGGAGACGACCAGGAGAGCGCCCAGACGTAGGCGGCTAGATAGATGGATAGATAGATAGATAGATAGATAGATAGATAGATAGATAGATAGATAGATAGATAGATAGATAGATAGATAGATAGATAGATAGATAGATAGATAGATAGATAGATAGATAGATAGATAGATAGATAGATAGATAGATAGATAGATAGATAGATAGATAGATAGATAGATAGATAGAAACGCCCAATGTGTCTGGGGTTCGCTAAGAAATGCTTCGCATTTAAAGAATATTTTTATTGACTGTGATTCCCGTACACTGTCGTGATTGGAATTGTTGATTGTATATCCGTCTGAAGTTTCTTATGGTTATATTTAGTGTTGTGTAATACCACTACTGTCTATATATTATCACTATTCTATACTTAGCTGCGTTTTTTGTATTAATTGTGCGCCTGCATATTATGCATCATACTTTTGTGATTATTCTGTGCAGCTGAATGCGTACATTGCACTGCAGGCTTAGCCAGGTGACGTTTAACGTCCCCTTTTGCCGCAAGCACCATCACAATCTTGTATTGTTGCACCAATAATAATAATAATAATAATAATAATAATAATAATAATAATAATAATAATAATAATAATAATAATAATAATAATAATAATAATAATAATAATAATAATAATAATAATAGAATTAAACAGAACACTGTCGTTATCTATGCTTACTTATAGGTACACTGCAGGTAGAAACAGTTGAAGCTCCGGTTTATAAAGGTCGTGGCGTTGGTGACGACTTGTCCAATGCGTTACGTGACGTGCTTACAAAGTATCAGCAATTAATAGCGACAATCACAAGAATATCGGCAGCCTGCACTTTACTGATCATATTGTCGATAACTGTAACATTGGAGATTACTTGCAATAAGATGCTCAGGACTTGCATTGGCAAAATCTAATATTTTAAAATGATATGGGTCTGAGCTTGTTGGTAAGGCTTCGTGGGTTCCAAACAGCGCGTAAAATACGAGGACACAGAAAGCGCCTGGCCCTGTCCGTTTCTTTCTGTGTCCTCGTATTTTACGCGCTGTTTCGAACCCATGAAAGTCTAATATGTTTTGTGTATAACTAGAACAGCGTAATAGATCTTCAGCGCACGCTATAAGAAACAAAAAATTGAGAATTCGGGATGTATTTCTGCCACACAACAATAATCGTCATCTGGCTTGCTCGCGTCTGCTTTCTCGAAAATTTGGCTCTCGCCACTTTCCTCTGAAGAACGCTATGTCACGCCGATAACGCGCACACCGTTCGTTAACGGGAAGTGCTGGGATCGCGGTGATAACGCGAGGAAAGCAATAATAATAATAATAATATGTGGGGTTTAACGTCCAAAACCACGATATGATTATGAGAGACGCCGTAGCGGAGGGCTCAGGAAATTTCTACCACCTGGGGTTTTTAACGTGCACCTAAACCTAAGTACACGGGCGCCAAACATTTTCGCCTCCATCGAAAATGCGCGAGGAAAGCACGCGAGGTAGATAACGATCAAGGTTGTGTGACAGAAAGACTCCTCAGATACTCGATTTTTTTAGCGTGCAAGAAGAACCTGATGGCGAACGGACAATACACCGCTAGTACAAAAATCGAATGCTTATTGGCAATATTGAAACGAGACATCTGCGATTACCGCATGCTATCAACACTGCTTGCAAATGATATATAATGAATAACGTACACCATTCAGAAGAGCACAACCTTGCAGCAAGAGATGCGAAAGAAAAGAGACAGATGTGACGTCACGTGAAAGGAAGCTGAGAGTACGTACCAAAAACCAAGCAGCCACAACTGATATTCCAGTCGAAATCGAGCACAACAGGGCGACGCATATGCCTACGGTGATGGTTAAGAATGTGACGACGCCGTGAAGGACTTGGCGGCCAAAAGAAGCTTTTGTAGACTGAACAAAATATTCACTTGGGACGTCGGCAGGATGGTCAACTTAATGTTTCTTATTCTGCACTCCTGCACCCCTAATTACCGTTCTTCCCTTAAAATACATGTAAAACCCTGTCGTCCTCGCGATATTGTTGCGATTGTGATCCACAAGATTCAAGGCTTCCATTTAGGTATTCTTTATAATAATATAATAATTGTTGGGGTTTAACGCCCCAAAACCATGATATGATTATGAGAGACGACGTAGCGGAGGGCTACGAAAATTTCGTCCAACTGGGGTTCTTTAACGTGCACCTAAATCTAAGTACACGGGCCTCTAGCATTTTCGCCCCATCGAAATTGCGGCCGCCGCGGCCGGGATTCGATCCCGTGACCTGAGGATTAGCAGTCGAGCACCTTAAACACTAGACCACCGCGGCGGGTATTCTTTATGAAGGAGCGCACTGCATACATATAAACATTGTCCAAAATTAAAAGTTCCATCAGATAAAAATTAGCACTCCTCTGAGTGACCCATTTAAGAGCTACATAGCATTCAATCGAACTCCCCTCTAAGACGCCACACTAATTTTAACATGCTATACCTTCATATTTTAAGTCAAAGTGTGGAATATGTTTCACGGGGGACGATTTTGCACATTTTTTCTGCAATTCGACTGCATTTACGAGCGTGTAAGCTTTTTACCTCCATGAAACGCGTACAGTCAGTCTCAAAAGTCTAGGGACCACGAGACACAATAAGAAACTTAATATTGCCGCTACATCGGCAGGCAACCTTCAATTTACGTTTCCGGCCTGCCCTAAAACGCGCCAACAACATGAACTGTGCAGTTCGACCGAGTACAGTCACAAATTTCTGAGAAATTTAAATTTTTCTTAGACCTTCTGGTCCTTAAACCTTTGATGCCGACTGTACATAGTACATCGAGTGCATTCCGAGCAAGCTTCGCCCTCATACTCTTTTTTTTTCTTCGTCTTGGTTTCAGTACCACAGAAATTCCGAACCAGAGCAACTTTCGTACTAGCATGTCTTCAGACAGTTCAAGTGCCTCGGTCGGGAATTCTTGGCACGGAAGAAGAAATAACTCTCTAGCCGTCCCTGAGACCAATTTCTCGTGGCCCATATGTTCTCTTGTTTGACTCAATACAAGACGAAAACAAGCGGAATCAAATAAAACATAGTCAGACATGCTACACAGCAGAAAGGCTGGCAAAAATCAATACATGCTTGTTTATGGAATCCGCGCCGAAAAGCCAGGCACACGCGTTGGCCGCAAGAGGCCCTACAACCGGTAGGGAGTCAGAGTTAGGAGGGAGTGACGCTTTTACCACCAGGCCCATTGCTTACGTAAGGCTTGAAGTATAGGCATCTCCAGCCACGCGTTCCAGAAACACACGTTGGCGATGAATGTTTAGGCTTCTGGGGCTGCGCCGAAGGCCTTAACCGTGCCGAGCCCTTCGGCACGAAGCAAACAAATCGTGGGCGATCGACACGAAAACGCCGGTTTGAACGGTAGGCCTCCGAAACCGGCGGCCTTGCATGGAGTCTGTGCCTTGCCTTGACAGATGACCTCTGAAAACTTCGTAGACGCCGTCAAAACATACACATCGTGGCCTGAATAACAAACCAAAGCGGACCATGCGTTCTGAGTGTGCCGGCCATTCGTGTGAAGGGTGTTTTCAGACCACTAAAAGGTTTGGTGGGGACTTTGGTTCGCTGACCCCGTGGTTATTCTTTTAGTATAAGAAGGGAGGTCTGCTGGGAGCCTCGTTCAGAAGCTCCTGCGAGAGCCGGTACTGCTAGGACGAGCTTAAACACGACCATGAAGGACCTCAAGGGAAAGGTTGCCCTCGTAACAGGAGCTGCTACTGGTTTCGGAAAAGCGATCGTCGATCTTCTTCTTGGCAGAGGATGCAAGGTAATGTTATTTATAAGTGTCGTAAAGCAGTGTCATTCCACTTAAAAGTTTAAACGTGCCTTACAGCATGCCGACACTTAAATTTTAAGCCGGTGCTAAATTTTCCGATACCAAACGCGAGTTCATTGTTAAACAAGTGTTATTCAAACTCATCTGTAAATTATAAGGAAGATACAAAGCATGTAGCGATGCTGCGAATTCGTTTATCTTTTTTTTTTAAATATTTACCCAGTATTTCGGCATCAGGCTTCGCATGTGGCTGCCACAAGTGGAATCGTTATGTCTCCAGCAGGCGTACTTTAACAGGTTTTGAAGACAGAAAAGAGACAGGACAACCCTTATCCTTGTCCGATTTTCTAGGATTTCGTTTCTCCTCCAATGCGTTTGAATGCCTGCTCATATGAACCTTAAGCTGCCATTGACTGACTATCCAACCTGTGCCGTCAAGGAAGCTCGCGCATGAGAGTGATCAAAGCTAACAGCGCATAGACATCGGCCAAAACATATACCTGCGTTTTCTTTAATTTTATGAAGCCTGCATTATATTATGATCATCTGGTACGAATTTCTCAAGAGCTTTCCATTCGTTCGATGCTTGTTTTTTTGTCACATTTAGGGAACCGACATAAGTGAACGCATCCTAATGTTCGCATTCAAGGAACACTTTCCTTTCTTCTAGCTGAACCATTTCCCCATCACCTAATTTCGTCATTCGTTTACTGTATACGCATACTTGCCATTCATGACTCACCGAAGTGTACCCATGTTGAGCAACAACTGTCACAGACTTGCCAATTTACGCAAGACCAACGCTGATTACCAGCTCTTTCTTTCCGGTTCCGCCTGCCGTTCGCGTAATAAACTCTACATGGATGTATTCGACGGTCAGCAGCGCTATGGCCAACAATCTCGTTGTTAAAAGTAGCAGTGCATGCACATAACTTATCAATAAGGTGGACAAAAAAGCAGCTGCCACCGCACTTCCATCGTTATCAATATCCGTAGGCGCACCAAGAATGGTTATTACTTGCACTCATATGTTACGTTTCATTCAGCGTCCGCTGCTTCGACTACGTTTTACAGGTAGCTCTTCTGGACATGGACTGCAATGTGGGCAAGCAGACAACCGCGGAGTTCCAGGCTAAGTATGGGAAGGACTGCTGTATCTTCCTGAAATGTGACGTCACAGACGATCAGGAACTTGACGGTGAGTTCATTTCGACAACTATCTACTGTGTAGAGGTAAAGGTTACGTTGGTCTTATATTGAAAAAGAGAAAAAGAATATCTCAAGTTATGGGGGTAAAGTAAGATTTATTGCTGAATCCACTGAACACCGGAATGTCCATAGTGAAATGGAAGCGAGCCTTTCAATGCGACCAGATTGCAAAAAAATAAAATTATTAAACGGAGGAACAGGCCCTCCCTCTGTAGGTATCCAGAAACCGTTGTTCTGAGTACCCGGGCCACGCCGCAATGCTTCTCGTTTATACAGGTCTGCAACTCAGGACACCATTGGCGCGGCTGTCGCTTGAGGTTAGCGGCGCTTAACATGCGCACACATGCACGTACGCGCGCACGCATTCTCGCTTTCTCTATATGAAAAACACTGTCAGCACACTGCGCTTTCACAATCGGTGCAAATGCATCGTGGGGTGGAGGGAACGAGGTTCGATCACCAAGCTAAACGAACTCTACAGAACTGTACAGAATTTTCGTAAGTTAAACGTTTACCGCGCAGTCTCCTGTAGGTATTAAGGCGAGTTCATCATTTCTTGTGCCTAGTAAATACTGGATCTTATTCGTAACTTTCGTGCTTGGCAGAAGCGTCGACTACATTTGTGGTGAAAAGTTGCCTAGCAAGTAAAGCTTCTCCGTTGCTCTCTATGATGCACTGGGCGCGTTAAGTTAGAGAGCTCGAGCGCGCTCTAGCCGGCGGAGTGCGCTCTTGTAAACTTAACGGTTAAGATTCGACTTCCGGCGCGTGATTAAGGAGCGCGCTCTACGCGCTGCAACCCTGAGACGGTGCATGAGACGTTGCGCGAGAGCTCGCGCCTGCTACGGCTTCCGAAAAAATGATGTGCTTCCGACTCTCTCTTCCGATGAAGTGCGTTCTCCTTCGCCACTCGCTTCCTACCGCGGAAGCAACATAACATTCGCCATGTAACGCTCTCGTGCCGCCGAAAGCAGTCGGCAGAAATTGCCATTAAGCTAAGCTCCGAAGGCATCGCACTCGAGCGCATTCTAGCGTGTTCCTTTGGAGTTCGGAGCGCGCTAACTTAACGCGCCCATTGCCTACCAGGGTTGACAAGGGGCGGAGCAGTTTTTCACCTGGTCCGTTCTAATTTCGTAAGGAGTTGCAGTTGTCACTCATCCTGATTCGTTCCTCATCGTAACAGCAAGCAGCTCACGATTGTTGGGAAACTATACGACATCCTCTGTGTCACTGTGTGCCATTCCACAGCCAACAGTATGTTCCACTCCCTTGTTCCGACCACTCGATATGATAGATCATTCTCGAAACAAATGATTCTAGAAGCTTGGCCTCATTCACTCGCTGGATTACGCTTCTCATTGGCTTTTGCTTCTTTTCGCTACTCATCCTTCCTGAAGTGATCGAGGTAGCCAGTTATGTTTGGCCTTGGTGACCATGCATTCCATGTTTCTTCTCTTCTTCTACACTCTCTTCTTCTTCAATTGCATTGATTGATAGCGGAAGGTCCGAAAAACTGCACATACCAATTACTCGCAGCGCCACTGTGTCTAGCAACGAGCCTAAACGTTTCGTACAGTCGCTACATGCCGTTGCTCTCGTGTCCTCCAATTACAGACTGCTTCTGCCGGACCCGCGCCCACTTCTGCGGCCTCGACATCGTGATCAACAACGCCGGCATCGCTGGCGAGGCTAAGTGGAAAAAGATATTCGCCATAAATGCCGTAAGTGCTTTTTTTTTTTTGAAAACACAATGCCTACATTATTTGAACGAAATCTCGTACAGGTACTCAGAAAACAAAAAAAAAAGTCACATGGTCCCTTATGTAATTGCCTAAGACGACTGGGAGGCCAAACCCATCTTCTTTTACTTCTCCGTCGACTGTGTTAATCACGCCTTCAGAATTTTCACACCGAACGTGGTTTTCCACTGCCTCCGGTATCAGAGGAGTTGGAAGCTTTGGGCACCTTACGTGGTTTTGCAGTGCCTCCGTGATCGGCCCTCCTTTAACCAGGCGACGATGTCATGTGATGACGTCATCATGTGACGTCACTATGACGTCATGATGACGTATGAAAATTTTGTCAACGTGTCGCGTCATGATGACGTGAGAAGATAACGTCATCGCGTGATTATGATTCTTTGCTTCACTCGCGATGAGGCCGCCGACGCCGCCGACGGTCACTTTTCGCGTTTGATGAGGCATCTAAGATACGGAAGATGGTATGCCTTTCTGCAGCTCGTTTCGTAACTTATGTCCTAATTTTGTGAGACTTATGGATCTTTCCATTTTTTTTACGCTTGAATGAATCAGGGACATTAACAAGTCCCAGTATCTACTTCAGAGTGCTGCGCAGTTAAAGAAAAAAAAAACGATGTGAAGCAGCGCGCATGCAGTATACAGTGAAACCTCGGTGATACGAACCTCACGGGACCACCAAAAATATTCGTATCATCGGAAATTCGTATCACCAGAAAGCATGAAAAATTAGCATGCGACGAAAGAAAGCTGGCGTCCATTTTCATTTATTGTTGCTCAGGGACGCAGCAACGTCAGGAAGAACTCTGAATGATTGTCAGTTAAGTTTTTAGATGTCGGCAATCATGCCAGCACTCGTAAATATACGGCCCGTACGCGCTTATTTAATTAATGAACCAGGTGCATTGTGACCCACAACAACAGTAGCCCCTTCCAAATTTTAGTATGCTTTTTTGCATGACAGCAAAGTACTGCAGCGAAATTACCGAAAGAAGAGCTTTGACGCGATGGATCAAGGCCACAAACTTACAGGACCCCGGTCCTGTGTTATGATTTTGTAATCGCAGAGGTGTTGGGGATGTTTTGGGGAGACTTACGGCCGTGCCCGCACGAGTGCGATCTCAACGGTAGCGCATGTTGACGTTGTGAGGCCTGACTACTTCGCCAAGACCGTCCTCGCCTTCTTTCGGTCCTCGTCCACCTTTCATAGGATGTCTGATGCACGAGGCAGGCACGTGTAAACACAGTACAGCGACAGCAGCCCGCGTCGACGCCTTAAAAAAAGCGTGGCGCTAATGTCCTCCGTAATCTAAATGCGAAGGCACAGGGAGGCACATAAGAGCCTCAGAGATTCGCGCACACAATCTTGGAGGCCGCGAGCGTCCCTGGAGGTTTATTCAGACCGTAAGAAAAGAGTTTTGTTTACACCGTGATTCTGACGATTTGGCGATGCGGCGCGCATGCCCATGCTTGCGTTCCCGCGCTCGCATGTGCTTGGTGCGTCTTCCGCGACAGCGCAGGCAGCACCTCTTCGTATCTGGGCGGTAGCGTACGTTCGTATGAAACGTCACTGGGTGAAAAATGGTTCGCAACAGCCTTACTCCTTGCACTGCAGGCCAATGGGCCTTGGCCGGGACCAACGAAAAATTCGTATCACCCCGAAATTCGTATGAGCTGTGATCGTATCACCGAGGTTTCACTGTAAGTAGGACTCCGTGTTTTCGGATAAATCCGAAGAAATCCGGTAAACACTCGCCTCTAAAATTTCTGGCAATTCGAATTTATCCGATAAACTCCGAATTTAACGGCCAATATGAGCCTGTTACGTTCTTTATAGAAATGTCACGTTCTCAGCGGTCATTGATACATCGGCCGGTTTGACCGATATGAAGCTTACCTCACGTCAACAGTATCACGTAGACCGCACCCATCGCACATTTGACATAAGGCTTGTCGCGCACAAAGCGATACATATTAACGTAAGTAGTGCCCCCGGGAGCGTGAGGCGACATCTTCATATACGGTCCCCTGGCGCCGCTGGGGCGCGCCAGACGACATCAAGTATGCAGACCTCGTAACGTATGTGTGCGCCTATTACAACAAGCTTTAAGACTGTAATACGCACAAACGTAGGTGTTCTGTATTGAAGCGTTTGTACTTTTGTGTGTATACATGTATTTGTGCGCTCAAAGCTTCCAGACAACTAAAATACGCTTCGTGTTTTCTGATGTTTTCGTGTCCAGATATCATTTCATCCGAGACATTGGAGCGTTGAGAACAATGCGAAATTAATCTCCGAATTTCGGAGAATTAGGGATTTACGAAACATAAACCCCGATAAACGTGGAATTTCCGCCAAAAGAGAAAGATAATGAACTCCGAAAACACGGCGCCCTAAGTATGAGTGAAGGAAATTCAAGCCGACGCCTTGCCAAAACAAGCCGGGGCGCGTGGCTTCGAGCCGGCCAGTCCAAATTAAGGAGCGCGACAACTCGTCGCCGATGTGTTTATCCAGAATGCCAGCCACGTGCCGTCAAACCGTTCGAGCCTCCCACGACGGCGCGAGCGCGTCATAAAGCTCAATACTTAGACCGCCTCCCTCCCTCTTCCTTGAACTCACTCACTCACTCGCGAACACAAACACGCAGTCGCACTAGGGAATGCGGTAGACCTGTAGGTGCTATGTGTGCGTCTACGTGTGCGCTCGCTGGTGTGCGTATGTGTTTGTGTATGTGTTTGTATGTGTTTCGTTTGTAGATGAGCGTGTGCATGTACGTGTGGTTTATGCGTGCGTGAGCGCGTGTGTGTTCATAGGAGAGGATGAAGCGAGTTGTCGTTCCGCAAGCAGCAGACCACGAATAGACTAACCAACGGGTCGAATACGATACGGGTGTTCCGCGAGTAAGCAGTCCCTCCCTACGAAGGTCAAGTTGGTCACGCTGAAGTTTTGTGCGTTGCCACGCGGCCCACGCTTAGTTTTATTAACGCGTATCTACTAACCTTCAAACTGGAAGGGTGTCTTATTTAAAGGTTACGGCCGGCTCTCGCTCCTCTTGGGCAACCAACTCAAATCTAAGCCGGCCATTCGGCAAGGGACAAGACATCTGCTGGCATCATCTGAGCTTAGCAAGAGGTAGTAATGTTAGCTTTAAAGGTACAATAAAGCTCCTGCAATGGCACACGTGAGGCTGCCTGCAGGCAGCAGTTGGCACGCATCGCGATGTTCAGCTGCTGCTACGCACAAATAGAACGCAAAGCACATGAAGCGTGTTTGCGACGTAATATTTTAGCGCCGCGTCGCGTGGTGACAAGGTGTCCATTTCGCACTGCGCTATCCGATTCGCCGTTATGGGGGCCTTAAGAATGCAGTGCGAGGCTTCAATTCTGGATATGGACGTAACTTTGCCGACTTGAGCTGTAACTACAATTGTAGCGGTATCAGAGCGAGCTATAAATATTCATGCACTCTGCAAATATATGATTATTCCGCCTCAATAAATGTTATCCACGGCTCGCGTTTAACCACTGTCATTATGACCTATCCGTTAAAAAAATGGTCAAGTTCTCAACAGGATAATTCAGCGCAAAACACATATAAGCTTGCCTAGAACCGAAATCAGCGTACTGGAACCCCTTCTTCCCTTTCCCTTCCCTCGCCCTGGGGCGAGCGGTACATATGCATTTGTTGTATGTGCGTGTTTGTGTATGTCTGCGTGTGTGCGTAACGTTCTGCCCCGTGTCTCGGTTCCTTCCTTTAAGTGTACGTCAGGGGTCTCAAACACGCGGCCCGCGGACGCTCCGCTAGCGGCCACGCACGCGCATGACTGCCTTCGTCCCATTTATTTATTTTTTTTTTATGAATAAGTATGTTCAAGAGCTACACAGGCGTGTCTGTTTTTTCTTTTTTTTGTGAGGCACCCCATGTGGTCATCATGTTGGGAAACATAACCGTGGAACAAGAATTCTACATTTCAGAATCGGCGTCCACATTTCATTCACTCTGGAGATCAGCGTCGACATGTTTCTCAAATTCTGACGCCAAATCCGCTTCAGGAATTACTCATATATGAGATATGAGAAAAAGCCTTCTTTCAAATGGTAACGCTAGCTGGCATTTCGTTCGAACTCCCACCCACCTACCGCTCCAACATTCTTCATTTTCGCGGCCCTTGCGGGATACTAAATGTCGTGATGGCGGCGCGCTAGCTGAGGTGAGTTTGAGACGCCTGGTGTACGTGATGACATTCATATAATCACGAAGAACTGTCCTTGTAACAGCAATAATACGGCCACTCAAAGCGAACAAACATCGTCGTCATCCTCATAGTGATATCTTGAAGTGCAAGGCGCGACGACAACACACACACACACACACACACACACACACACACACACGGATCGTATGTATCTTCCTCTAGGCGCTCCCTGTGTGTGTATGTACGTCCCTCTGTCCTTAATATGCGTGGCGCCTTACACTTCAATATATGTTGCGCCAACACAACCAATTAGCCATTCCTACACCGTAGTGGTACATACGGGGTCCACGTGCGATTGATATGATGTTACGACGCTCTGCGTGCTGTATGCTGTGAAATGGGGGAAAACTATACCAGTGAGTGCGTCGTCTTCGCGCGCTGAGTAGAGGAGAGACGCTAAGCGCATTCACGCAGGGAAATGGGGGAGAGGGGCAGACGAAAGTGGCAGAAGGGGAGGGAAACAGATCGTGTTTCCGTTAGTCAGCCCCTCATGTGGAGGTCAAAGCTGTAAAATGCGGCGTTCTCCCCGCTTTGCAAAAGTTGTGACAAAACGACCGCGCGCGCCGTATCATACAAGTGATCGATGCCGGCACTAACGGTTGGGCAAGCCGATGGAGCTGGCAGCTCCATGTGACTGACGCCGCAGGCATCTTCAAATCTCCCCGCTTGTACATGGCGGCGCACTTTTTCTCAAAGATGTGGGAAGCAACTCAATGAGTCTGCTCCATATAAATTTCGCGCTGGCTGTCAGACCGATGTTACTGACACGTGTTCATGTATGCCCGTGCGCGCAGGCACCGCACTCGTTAATTCAACAAATACAGAAATCTTTACTGCAATTTAAATGGCTCAGAAAAGTAATAACATCTTTATTCGTGGTACATGCATTGCTAACAATCGCTGTCAGTATTTCCCTTTTTGTGCGAAGCTGACCTTCATTATTAACTTATTTGTTTTGATTGTAACCGAGCCATACTCGACGCACCGTTTTATTGCAATCTTATGAGCCCTAGAAAATCTGAAACAATTCCGGTGAGACCATTAAATGAACACTTCAATGACACAAATCACTACATGCGATAGTGAAACGCGACGAGTTCGATAAGTCTGAGAAATATGAACGTCGTCTGCATCGCCATTCGCCATTAATACCTCTATTCATTGTGCCACTCCATCCTAGCGACAATCTTTCTTTATGTTTATTGTATGTCGGTCATCATTGAAATCTATGATGCCGACGCAGGAAGCCGTCTTCAGTGGAATCCTTCTCGGCTTGAAGTACATGGGAAAGGACAACGGCCAGAAAGGCGGTCACATCATCAACGTCGCGTCAGTCGCTGGTAAGACTTAACAGCTTAGTCATAAACTATCAAATAAAAATTATCAAATTCTGATGTTTGGTGTTCCAAACCCCAGGGTGTAATTGTGACGTAGCGAGGGAACTCTACAATAATTCTCAACACGAAGGATTCGTAGATGTGGACCCAAACCGAAGTACACGGGTGTTTCGTATGCAATTTTCTATGCACGGGTGTTTTGTACCCAATCAACGTGCCACTGCCAATGCTGGGAGTCAAGCTCACGTCCCAGAGCTCCAAACCTCATCGTATTAATCGCGTTTTTTTCTTTCTTTCTTTCTTAAACATCATTCAGGCCTCAGAGTGATGCCCACGATCCCGGCATACAACGCGGCCAAGACGGCTGTTGTTGCCATGACGAGAGCTTTCGGGGTGAGTAGATGAAAAAAATAATAATAACCTTACCATGCACAATCACCAATCTGCGTCTCTGCAGAAGGTTATCTAGTAGGAAATATTTTAAGCCATGATGCGAAGGTGCTTGCATTCCTATATTCATGTATCACTTGCATGAAGATCTCAGGTGGGGCTGGGCTAAGGGCATGCGTCTATTTCGTAGAATAGTCCATGGTGATTAATGACACATCGCCTTGTTAAACGCTATTGTACTTGCAAGGGTTAATCTTATGTTCAAGGACCACTATCCCTACACCCTTTCCTATTTAATACAGTTATTCGACCTGCTACCTTGGTTAATACTTCCTGGTTCTCTAGCCATTGCATATAAATTTAAAAACCAACGAATCATACGCGCAAATTCTCGCCATTATGTGGCTTTATGGGCACGTGAAGCGTAAAGCTTATTACATGGATGCAGAATAATAGGCGCACTTGGTTTTCGGGTAAATAAGAGGACGTGGGATACCGTATGACGGAGTAGTTTACTTTCAGCTATTAAGGGTAGAAAGTTTCAACTATTATTAATAGATTCAGCTATTAAGGGTAGACAAATTTTCGTTAATATGTTATCTATGACCCACTGAAACGCTCCATATGGCACCCTAATAATGCCGTATGTTATCCTATGGAATCTATACAAGTCCACATATTTATTATATGTTTGCCATATACTTCAGTAAGAATCTTAAGGGAATATATATGGAATTATTAGAATTTCTTGCGGAACGTTTCAGCATAGGGAAATAAGCCGTTATATAGCTCGATGTTCTTCGACATCAAATAGAATTATCTCGGTCGAGTATGAGTTTTTCAAAAATGTGCGCACGGAAGCAGGCTATACTTTAAGTGCGCCGCCAATGTATGCATCCTGTAATTCTGAGCTCTTTACTCTTTAATATAATGAACTCTCAACGCGGCCACAAGTTGCAACTACGTTGCACCCAATTAGTTTCTTCAAGTGCACCCGCCGCCAAGCTTCTAAACGCAACATAAGCACTATGGATGCAGTGTGGCACTCGGTTGCTGGCATAATGGCGCATCTATATTTGTACTGCTCTGGTATCGTCGGTCGGGCATGAGAGAGCACAAAGACAGTTACAGTTCTATGCAAGGAGGATGCGATACGGTTTGAGATTCTTATCGCATCAGAAAATAAGGACGCGTAACCGGAGCGGCTCTTAATCTATACTGAGGTAGTAAACGGTAATGATATCACTACTTAAGCATATGGGCCAGGCGATTTACCTCTGCAGTCATGAACGCTTATCAAAACAAACCGGAGCTAAAGAAGGAAGAGAGGCGTCGGAAAGGAAGGGGCCATAACTTGCTATGCTTATGCGGCACTGACGGCTACAAGTCGCTTGATTATGGCCGCAGCGGGAGATAAACCGCATTGCTCTTTCGAATATAAATCCGTTCACCAGTACAGGAACAGCTTTCGGCTAACACAGATCGAAGCAAAGCCTCGAAACTTGAAATTCAGCGCAAAAACGATGTTAGGTCGAGTCATTGCCTGCGATAAGGCTAACAGTAGCTAGGAAGGCCGAGTCCTAGTGGGATGTTTAAAGACTCTCCCCGTTTCTGGACGTACACAGACGAAGGAAAGAACAGCAAGGAGAGGAAAGGAATGGATGTTAACGTGTCTAGAACAAATGGCATGCTATGTAGCACTGAGGAAAGCAATGGGGGATTCTGAAAGTTAGATGTATGCAGGACGAGGGAGAGAGAGGGACAGAGGGGGAACCCACACAAAGTCAACCATGACATCATTATTGGTCTATAGCCGCTTGTGCTAGTTTTCTTCGAGAATTTTAGCACTGGCTTCGTCGTCTTTATCCTCAATGACTTCTCATGGCGACATTCTAAAATCGCTGCTGCGGACATCGGTCTGTGGTCAAAGCAAGGTATCGTCTCTGCAAACTGCAGTGAGGGTATATTAAAACACATACACACAAGAAAAATAGCGAATAAGCGAAGGGAAGCATCACTGTGGTAACTACACCTCGACAAGAAGTAAAGTAGGAAAAAAAAGTTAAAATATCTCGAAAATTTAGCACTACACTTAGACACGGGCTCCGCGTGTAGTCGTGAGCTTTCTGCAACGTACTGCATTACTTTTGATGCATTAGTTTCGATGCATTAGTTTTGATGGAGATTCCTGCGTGTTGAATTGTTAAGCACACTGATATAAAGAACGCTTATTAAGTGATTAAGTGACGCTGATATTTTGTTACACACAACATATATGGTGGGCTCTTGAAGGTTGTAGGTGTGATGATCTCTGACAGCATGGAACTGACTTCGAAGACTCCTTTGAACTATTTCTGCAGTTTACGGTAATGTTTCAACGGGCGATACTCTTCGCGTACTTTGGCGTTAGCGTCACTGTTAGCAATTACTGCGATTAAGAAACGGTGGTGCTGTGCGGCCCAGTAAATGTAAACTGGGCCCGGAGTTTCCCGAACACCCGTGAAGTCCGACAAGCTATGTACATGGACTCCGAAGCAACGCTGGCCCCGGTCGCGTATGCCTGCAGCTTGAAACTGTGTATCCGATCCTGTCCACGAGACAAGCTAAAAATAGCCACGAAATGCGCCCGAATCAGCGACACTGGCAACAACCGCCAGCACAGCGGGTCAAAGATGAGTCCAGCTTGTAAACTGCTTCGGGCGAAGTCGTTTTTAGAGCGTCCTCATGCCCACCACGTGCGTACTAAATTTAAAGCACGCACTGCGGGCCGACGACGAGGGGAGGTGGTGGGCGCACGCTGCCGATCCCCTGTCGACGCACCGCCGACCAGTGCAGTGCAGTGCGGGGTTCCTTTGCCTCTCATTAACCTGCTTTGACTCGGCGTTTCCCATATTTCATCGCTCCCCGCGCGGCTCCTATTTTATTTTCTCCATATTCCAGCCAGTTTTGCGTGGGTACGGACCATCCGCGAGGGGTGCAGAGTGCGCGAGTTTCGGCTCGATTGAGATATCATCTCGTTGCTCGTACGGGACGAGACCGCCACACGCTCCGTCGCACTGTTTGGTGGAGAGTGCCAGACGTTTTCTGTAGGACGTCGCATAACCGTACGATATAAGAAGACTGACGAAAACGGAAGGGGGGGGGGTGGAGGAGCACTAGAAGATGGCGTGGTTGTGGTAAAGGGATCTGGTATCTGTGGAGTAACTGTCGACAGGAGCTGTATTTGGATGCGAGTGATGAGCGAGTGCGGATGGAGACTAGGTATCACACAGACGAGTAGTGTTGAGTAGAGAGAGTGAACGAGTGGGAGCAGGTCTTCACGTCAGAAAAGACATCAGTGTGGGGGGCTGGGGTGATTGAGAAAGTGGGCAGGTGACTGAACGCGTGGGAGTGAATTCATGCAAGCGTGAAGATGAGTGTGACGGGGAGAACTAATTTGTAAGAGGAGTGAGGGAAAATATGTCAGTTAGAGGGTGAGTGAGTCGGTGAGCGAAAGACTTAATGCAAAAGTAGAAGAGGAGGAACGAGTGAGCAAATAGGATTTTCAAGTTTGGCTCGTCTAGCTCAAGACCACATGGAAGCGGTAACGTAGCAGAAAGCTTCTGCTAAATAATAGTCCTATTCAGAGCGTATGTAAACCTCTTACGGCATAGCTTGAAAATTAACATAATTTCTGGGTGGTCTTTTCAGTATGTTATGAAACAACTAAGCTTTTTTCGTGATTGTGAAGTCGTTTAGCGAAAAAATACTACGGGAAGAAAACGTTGCGTACTGCAGAAGGGCTCACTTACATCTGATAGTCCCAACAGGCCCAACAGCCGACGCTTCTGAACATTGTTTCACAATCATCCAGATTACTGGCACATTGCTCCGGCGTCAATGCATAGTTCATGCCTCCGGTCTCACGTTGAAATCAACGTATATTTCATGCTTCCGGTCTCACGTTGTGGCAGCACTTCGGCAGCCTCATAGAGTACAAATTCCTTATACAGTATTATAGAGTCTAGAGCCTTAAACAGTGTAATTATACAGTGCAAAAGTATTTTCAACTTTTTTCTGTCGCGCTGTTTTCTTTATAATGCATCCGTACCAACTCGCCCAACTGTCAGTCCAATTTCTGCAGGCAGGTCTGCTACTCTAAGTACACTTCCGGCCTTATTATTGTTAATTAATGCAGGATGACCTCTACCTGAATCGTCACGGAGTCAGGGTGAACTGCATCTGCCCCGAGCCGATGAACACGCCTATGTGGTGGGGGATATCCGCCTTCTGCAAGACCCGCGAAGACACCACCCCAATGGCCCTGGATTACGACAAGCGTGTTATGCCGTGCGTGTTAAACCGACTTCTAAGCATACTCGCCGGTGCGCCACATCGTTGACAAGAACATATGATTCTCCCTCTTGTCAGTTCTGAAACAGCGAGAGTTTACTTCTGGCCTTGTTCATTAGACTGCTCTAAACGTTTAGCGTAGAAACTTATGACTGGACGTGAGAAGAAGGAGCACACACAAGCGCTAACTTTCAATACTGATTTATTTGAAGTCAGATCACACATTTACACATGAAATAAATCAACTCCAGCGTAGGCAGACAAGGAAGCATCAAGGAGAAATAGTTGCTTTTTGTTAAAGATAGTGAGGTCGTGCTAGTGCCCAAGCAATAGTTACAGGGCGTACAATGGCGCACTACTGGCCCCAGGCACCGAAATATCAAAGTGCGCCACATTCGGAGACGCACTTTGCAAGCAACGTAGACCGAAACACTATACCTTAGTCAAAAATCGGATGGACTCCGATGCACATGCTGAACAACAATACAGGATGCCATTACTAAAATATGCGAAATACCGTTCGAAATGTGTGCAAGGCCAGTCAAATTATGAATGTACATACTTAATGATCCTGCATTCACTATAACTACTGGCTTATTTTACATAGATGCGCTCTTTCTTGTTGCAGTGTCGAGCACGTGGCCAGGGGTATTCTGACGCTCTTGGAAGACGAGAAGAACGGCGCTGCTTTGGCTGCGCTCCACGGCCAAGAGTTACATTATTTCCAGTTCCACGACTGTTGAGAGGCACTCGCCGAACTCTAGTCTGCGTTAGTCGAAGCCGTGCAACTTTAGAACTTGTAGCGAACTGTCAGCGAAGATGATGTGGATTGAAATAAACACCGTCCTTGACTTTGGTTTAAGACCAATACAAGTGATCCCGGTTTCCAAGCGCACTAGACCTGGGTTGGTGAGTTGCATACAAATCAGCCCAGTGGTGAATTAGTTCCGCAGATGCTTGCCCCTGAAAGTCGTTGGACTTGGGTTCCAATACCGGACCAATGCGGTGAAGCTTTTTTCTTGAAAAAAAACCAGCTTGGGTTTTCTTGTACCTGCGTGTGACAAGTGGGTATATGGATTAGCAGCAAGGCTAATCACTGTTCTCGTAACGTTCATGCCGTCAACAGTATGAAATTGATGAGGACGCTGCCGGGTGCTCCTGAGCGTGGCAGCGCCCGGCTGGCTTGGCGGTACTGCAGACCGAGACTGCCGGCCGGCACTGCGCAGGCACGGCCGTCTCCAACAAAGTGTAATGCATGCCGCATTTTCGAAGGTCTTACAATGCTCTACAGGAGGTCTGAGCACCTGCATCAACTCCGGCCGGCCGCGTTCCGTTGTGCGCTGCCGCAGTTGATCGCGGAATTCCCGAGTCCTCCAACGGTGTTAAGGCTTATTCACCCCTGCGACTATCACCGGTCGCGCGACCATTCGCAACTGGCGACCTAAAAGCGATTCTACACGCGACCGATGTTCACACGTGCGTGCGACGTCTACCTGTCGACAAACAGAATTCACGCCTGCTCGCATTGCTATTGCCTCTCTAAACAAGCTGACGTCCTTTTCCTGCACATCTGATGGCTTCGGAGGTATGCGACTGAAGATCGCGTGACTGGAAAATCGAGCAGCGAGTGGCTGGGCCAAAGTGGTCTCTTTGTGACCATTTGCGGCCACTCGCATTGCGGCTAACTTGGTCGCACTATCAACGCTTTAGTCGTAGATGTGACCGAGCATTTACAGGCATCGCATGTGGATGGCGCACAAAGTTAGACCAGAGGAATGCCATGGGCTTGAGTCAGCGTGCTAAATAAAAGGCTTACGGGAATGGATTTTACCCGTACCAAAGTGCCGTATTTACAGCGCTGCCAGGCAAGAACAGTATAATATCCATAGGCGGAATGTTGCTATCTCAAGTGGAAGCCGGAACACTTGCCTCGCTGTGGCAGCTGCCACAGCAAGGCAAGTGTTCCGCGATCAATCAGCTCTAGAGCTGATTGATCGCGCATTGGTGATGCGCCCGCCCGGGTGCCGTCGTCGCTTTCGCAGCGAAACGCACATTATATTTCTCATGGAATCCTGGAATTCTAATGATGCATAATCGTGAGTGCCTGAACTATCCGCGGGTGTCCTGAAAAATTTTTAGGCGCCACCAATGGCAGAACAGCATAATTGTGCCCACACCAAATGCGTAGTCCGCGCAAATGCGCTGCGAGAGAATCTATAACTGTTAGCAAAGTAGAAAAGAATTATCCAAAACATTGTTATTCTAATCGTTGTTTCGAACTTCTGGACAAAAACTACTCAATTCCAACGCATATAGCACCGTTTTAATTGTCCTGACCCAATTTATCATATTTCCAACATTCTGAGCCCTTCCGTCGTCGCTTGTAGAGTATACAGTCGAAACCCGCGATAACGAAATCCCGAGGGAACGAAATTCTCACCGCAACGAAATATTTTCGGAGCACCGGCGAACGCCCATAGAAGTCAATGCATTTCGTAACTCGCGACTACGAAAGATATTCATACCGCAGTCCCTCATTAACGAAATTTTTGAAACACGAGTGCGCAAATAATCTACTCTCGCAACATTAACTACATTCGAAAACTGCTGAAATGCATTCATGCTACACTTAAATTTTGCAAAAATACCGCTACAGCGCACTTGAGAAGCAGCCGCCATCATTGTTCACAAAAAAACAGAAAGCTGGCGACGATGATCATGATGGCTTGCCGAAACACCTGCTCGTTACGGCGGACTACGTAGCCAAATCCACATTCCTCATGGAGTTTCGTTCGTTGGCTTAGTTCGTTGCTTGGCTTTGTCGGCTTTTCGCGCACATGGTCGCGTGTGTGGAGCCATTTGTGGAGCGTTTGCTTGGTCGCTTGGTAGAACGTGAACTGTGTGTTGCGGTTGCTTCATCCTATTTCGCTGCCTGCGAAGATGCCGCCTCCAACGAAAAAGCGGAAGTTCATCACGCTGGAAGATAAGGCTACAATCATCAGTTAGATGGAAAAGGGCAGGAAAAAAATGGACATCGCTGAAGAATTCGGCGTTGCGTGCAGCTCGCTGTCCACGATTCTGCACTGATCCGCACTGATCCAGCGGAGCCGGAAGAAGGTTCGCCTGTAGGCGCACTTGATGACGGTACTGGTGACAGCGCGGTGCCGCCGTCACTGACCAGTGCATGGGGCGAACTTTGTGCCGTGGCAAACGAGATTCCCGATCGAGAGGCATGAAACTGTTGCATGGTAAGGCGCGTCAAAGCAAACACACTGACTTTTGGAAATAAAATTTGTTTTTTTTTTTGTAAATTCCATATCTTTCCTGCCGCATTCTCGCGCCAACGAAATTCCCGCAAGAGCGAAATTTTGTGCTTTCCCCGCCGATTTCGTTATTGCGGGTTTCAACTGTATAGATATTGAACGTTTCTGCTGAAAACTGTCTAAGTTTTCATATTTTCCTAGAACTATCGGTGAATGGAACTGCTTTACGAATACATGTGATCAGGCTGCAAAATAACGTTATTCAGCCTTTATTGTTGTTGTTCTGTCATTGCTACTCCTTTTGTACTTGTATTGACCATCGTGCTTGGGCCATGAATCCGCAGTATTGAATAAATAAATAAATAAATAAATAAATAAATAAATAAATAAATAAATAAATAAATAAATAAATAAATAAAATGTGTGTGAATTCTTCAGCAATGCTCTTTGACGCCAGCTTGGGTGGAGCATCACTTTTTGCAGGATCTAGAGCCACTGGGACTGAGAGTAATGTATCGTGTTTCGATGAACGCCGTTAACACTAGCTTTGGAATGGACCGCCTAATGTGGTGGTATTGTTTGTGTACCGCTTGATATGTGGCCCAAGGGTCGGCGAGTGTCTGCCACGAGAACCAACGTGTTTGAACCAGTTGTTATCTACAACTCTTCGGTCAATCTCTTTCACAGCATTCTGGTTTATTGGGCGCCGGATATTCCTACATTAAGACATATCCTCCAGTGTAGTGCGTCCTGCGTAAGTTCCTTTATCATAATTCCACACGACGCTAGCGAGTGCATGACTGACAGCTGCTATTGCATGCTGACTTGAATAAAGAATGAAAATATAAAAGACTCACGCGGCAGATAAAACACCCTCACTTATGCTTGTATGCTCGATAGTTCTTTCCGTTGGAAGAAAAACGTCATGTTATGACAGCTCCTCTTCCCGGGGTAACTTCAGTCTGCGAAAAAGGTCTGTAAGCGAAATAGCATATGACTTCCTGACTACCTTTTTCAGTGAGCAGGGAAATCAAAGGCGTCTATCGTTTAAGGCACGGATGACCGCTCTCCTGCGGGTAGGGTATATACAAGTACTCTGAGCATTCCTTCTTTGTTGATGAACACAGAAGAGAACATTATCTGAACGGCAATAGCAGGTAATATTTGAGATATTTGCGTACAGATTTCCCATAGAATACATACAGGCTGCTAAATTGTTCACTTTTGTTCTAAACACACGTCGTTCTTTTCTGCTGTTCTGGTAGGCTTTAGCCAAGCCTTTTATTAAAACGAGGCGCAAGGCCTGCGCGAATACATGTCTGGACAGCGCCTCCTCTGTTTTCGTCTGGAGAACCACTCTCGAATAGTCGGCACGATATCCCGTGCAATCTCACAAATCTGCCCGATGTCGCACAATATTTGGAGACGTCAACTTACAGACGATCACTTATTCGGCCACGGTTATATATTTTTTTTCATACGAAAGTGTTTTATACCGGGGTCCACCATGACTTCAATGACGTATTTCCGTCACGGAAATGAGGTTGGTAAAATGCACACGATCAGACGGCAAAGAAAAAACTAGAGGAAACATGTCCGTTCGTGCGAGTCGAACCCACGACCTCACGGTCCGCGACGACAGCTGCCGGGTGCTCTTCCGGAACACTGCGCTTCCGTCAAACTTTATTGATAATAAATCGGAGTGTGAATTGGGGAGCCAGGTGCTCTTGGTTCGGGGGGTTGTGTCGCTGTCTGGGAGCTTAAAGTGAAGTAGCGCATCACGACGCTAACGTGCGCCGACTGGGAGCTCTTCGGTAGTTTTAGCGCAGCGGACGCTTTCGTTATAAAGGGCAGCGTTCTCGACAGCGAGCGGCGGCGGAAGTTGGCGACGCCAGGTTCATCACGTTACGCTGACGGGAAAACCACTCGCCCTAACGCATCCGCATTTGCGCGCGCCCGGCATCCCTTCGTCACGAAGACAGACGGCCGCGGAGGAGCCTGGTGGCATGTCGCATCTGGAGCCAGCTGCAGCCGGGGCGCTTCGACGGACGGCGGATGCGTAGGTCGCGCCTCTCTACTCTAGTCACCATAGCCTCGCGTCGGACTGTAGAGGGCAGCGCGTTCGCTAGCGTAGCGTCGCTGTGCCGAGCGTGCGCCAGGCGTGCGCGCGCGTTGATGGGATTTCGGACTATAAAGGGTCCTTAATACTGCAGAGAACTCTATGGTCGGTGAAAAGTGCGTGGTGGTCCGATTCGGTCACGATGCAGTTATGTAATTTGCCTTTCGCGTCAACGTTTGACGCCTCCTCGCCAGCGTAGGGCAGCTTCCACATAGAGCAACGGAGTTCCTCCGCCGCCTACTCAATCGGATGGTGGCACCGGCTAATAAAACGAATGCAATGAGTGCTACAGAAAGGCAACGACGTCGACGCGTGAATGTCGTGCAAGTCGGTGCTTAGGAGACACGCCAGCGGGAAGCGGAGCGCCGTCGCGCGTTCACGACGCAAGCTACGAACTCTTCCTCTCGCTTTCCTGAAAAGCTATGTTGTATATGCATTAGCACAGGCGTAGGTTACCCTGTTACTGGGGAACGCACACTTTGCCGTTTCTCTCCTCAAATGACGACGCTCTGAAAGTGTGCATATCGAGTACCAGTGTTTATTATGTGCCTGTCGATGCCATCCTTGCGCGAGATTCACCATATGCTGTGTCCAGGCGTATTCTAACTGCTACACCTAGCGCAAAGGTTTAATCATGACCACGGACGTTAGGTTTCGGGATGTAGATGTGCCACCAGGCGTCGACGTGGGTGCATTGACATCAAATGGTGCTATAGCTGCCAAGCACCAATAGGCACTGTGCAAGCTCTCGTATATTAATCTACAATAAAGATTCAACTCCTTCTGTGAGGATATGTTTCATATTCACGTTATACCGATTCCTATGACGTAGGGATCAACCACGTTTTTCTCAAGTGTTCTTCTTCTTAAAAGTTAACACTGGCGCATGACAACGCACACAAGAAAGACAACAAATAATATACCTTGTGAGCGCTGCTCTTCGCCGTTGCCAAGTTTAAACCTATGTCAGCAATTAGCCCGATGGATTAGTTTCCAACGTTATCATTTCATCACTAACGGCATCTTTAGTTTACCAGCACAGGACTGATCCAAGGTACATTATATTTCAAGCGTGAATACAATTCCATCGAGGTTAGCATTGGGGTGCTCGAAGGAGTCACTCTTACTGATGGCACATTCTCTTACGAATTATCCAACACTCTCAGACTATTGATGGTCTGCACACATAAGGTGGATTTCGTACGTGAGCAAATCAGGCATTTGCGAACGCCGGGCTGCGCCTTACCAAGGCGCGATTCCGACAGTCACTCTAAGAAATAAAGAGTCATTTTACTTTTTCTAAAAGTGCATAGCACTTTAGGGGTCCGCCTTGTTGTCCATCCATCGCCTCATGCCACATTGTCACGCAGTGGTCAACAGGCCTAAAACAAGGCTAACAATGCTCACAACCAGCGAAAAATAAACTGACAATGTCTAAAACAGTATAAACTACAGAAATAATGAAGGATTAATTGCAATAATTTACCTAAAATCGCGGAAAACACTTCAGAAACATGCGGCTGATGCCCGCGCCACGCAAGAGAACCGCCTCGGCAAGCGCGCGATTGACCAGGTGGTGGCCAGTGCCAAAGGAATCGCTGGGTTGCCCGTGCTACGCACTTCCTCAAGTTTCACGGTAGTGGAGCTGCATTAAGCCCAGTATTGAGAACTACAAGACCTACACAAGGACGACATTAGAGCAGGATTTAGAACTACAACAAGACCTACACAAGGACTTTCTTTGTTCAGTCCTAACTTGGTACATAACGACTCTCTTCATAGAGACGCATGAACTCTCTTAGGAGATCACTATACTCCCGTCGCGTGGTTTCGGGACCCAAAAGGGAGTTAAAGTCATGCCTCGCGGGCATTTGACCACGAATTCTCGCTCGTTCCTCCCCGGAAACAATGCGTCAGTGACGTTGGCCGATTCTCCTAACGTCGCCGGCTTCCTATCTTGAAGATAGCAACGTGGTGCTACGTTGGCTCTTTCCGCCTACGTTCTGTAACGAGTTAAGGCGACGAACGATTTCTCACCGAAGATATGAGCCGATTCCGAAAGCAGTGCAAGTCCAACGCGGCGTCTCGCCAAGTCACGCGCCTTAAACTCCCACATTGACTTGTACACTACAGACACTCGTTAGCGCTGACTCATGTTGTCTAGTTCTGGCTAAATGACGGCTGCCGTTCGGATAGTGTAGGCCAGCGTAGGCTACTGCTAAATATTTCTTGAAGATTTCTTATGTTGTCTATTCGTCTCTAAAGCACCAATACTGTCGCTCTTCAATCACAATTTGCCGACAGAGTTACATGCTCGGGACTAACAGGCATAGGCGTGAGCATAGGGTGGAGGACGCAGGGAGCCACCCACTTCCCCTTATAGTTATCTAAGGGGTGCCAATCAACCCCAAATCTTTACTCAGTCCGACCTGTACCTTCAATGTTTAAAGTCCAAAATTATAGAAAGTCACGTTTTTGACGAAAGGAGCCGCCGAGGGTTCCTGATGTTGCATTCCAAGAACGATTTACTTCCGACCTGTATACCCTCCGATACCCAATGACCAGAGACCAGAGTTAATGTCATTGCATCATGCGCATTTCTGTGTACATTGCCAAGCTTGTTTTTGTTTGGACTCGTCAAACGGGACGCATGCCTATTTTAACAGGGCCTGTGATCGCTGTAAGAGTCAGCACTTCTCTGATGTAAGAATCAGCACGTAGCAGCACGCAGCTGTGCATCGCGATCTTCGGTTGGTGGCTTCATGCATTGCCTGCCAAGTCGCTGCATTCCGCTTGCCCATTCTCGTGCTCTCACGACAGACCGTCGGTAGGTGCTCCCGGCCATCGCCGTTCATGGGCCGAGAACAAATCCCAGAGTGAGCACGATATCACGGCATTGTCGGCGTGAACCGCTAGGCGTGTGTTTACCAAAAGCCCTGCAACCGTGCGCACTGGTGCTAGACAGTTAACACTCCTTACGAGGGAAATAGTGGCAAGAATGCTTCACTTAAAAGATAGAACCATCTCGAACAAGGGTCGTTGAACATCGGCTCTTCCTTCTTTTGAAGGTCTTGATTGTTACACTGGACGAGAAAAAGGGAGAGCCAATCAAAGATAACTTCGCTTATAAGAAGAAATATACAGGAGGCTGCCCTATATAGAGTGACGAAGTTTCGTAGGACATAACCGTAAGAAAGCAAAGCAGATTTAGAAGTTATGGAGAGCACATGTAGATTTTCCCGACTGCAGACCATCTTCAGAGGAATAATTTTTGGATGTATGCGGACGTATTTACCATTCACAACGCAGGTTAAGATATGTGTTGAGCTTTTCAACGTATGTATACTGCGCGGTAGTAAACACGGACGACAAGAAGATACAAGGATTGTGACAGAAACAATAAAAAAGAAGAAAAAGCCCAGAAGTAGAGACAGCACTGATCACAGAGACAAAAGCAAACGAGACAAAGTCGCGGTAATCCCTAACAAGCACCAGCTATCTCACAAGATGAAAAAGCTCGGTCAGCGCATGGGCGTAAAGATCGTTTTTTCGGCACCTTACAACTCAGCTAGCCAAAATGACATGTGTAAACAATAAGCCCAAACAATCTTACACTGTCAGGCATAAAACCCAGTTTGTCAGATGTGACACGAAGGTAGTTTATAGAATTCCGCTATTTTGTGGTGCCTGTTACATCGGGCAGACTGGAAGATGCCTAAATGAGCGCCTGCGCGAGCACGCACGCAATGTACGTAATGGCAATGAGGGTTTTTTTGGCTCAGCACGTCAGGAAGTGTGGCTGTCATGCGTAGTTCGAAAGCACGGTCGTAATGTACAGGCACAATGACGATCATACCCGTATGATCGTCGAAGCGGAAAAAATGGCACGGGAACCAGAAAACTGCGTAAGCAAACGGTCGTTAGCTCTTCTAGATAAAGAGCTACGGTATCTGGCAAGTGGCGCACATACACCATGAATCTGCTTTTATCAAACGTTCAAGTTTTGTTGATTGTTAAGAGCTAAATCATCATTTTTTGTAGATTTTGTGTTTTCTTTTTCTGTTTCAGTCATATATGTGGTTTGTGAAAAATAAACCTTCAGTTGATAGTCTGCGCTTGTCCTTGTATCTTCTTGTCGTCCGTGTTTACTACCGCGCAGTATACATACGTCGATCATGAATCACCAACTCGCCCAATCGTCCACCTTGATGAGCTTTT
This sequence comes from Rhipicephalus sanguineus, assembly GCF_013339695.2. Lineage (NCBI taxonomy): Eukaryota > Metazoa > Arthropoda > Arachnida > Ixodida > Ixodidae > Rhipicephalus > Rhipicephalus sanguineus. The sequence continues at coordinate 79,106,977 of NC_051183.1, read as the reverse complement.
CAAAGCGAGAAGGCTTAGATGCACTGCTCTGAAGTATGTGCTATGTGAACACGACTGCCCGTTGTACGTAGAGCACATACACGCATAGAACAGCGCGACATGCTTAGTGACTCATTGTACGACAGCAAAGTCACCTGCGTCTACCTGTCTCCATTCCTGTCTCTCCCACTTGCTCTTTCACCAATCACATGTGGAAGCCTTGGGACACGATACCCAGACAACCAGTCCTGCTTGCTCTTAATTTAAGATTATCTTCTTCTTAGTTGAGCTCCAAGAATGATAAGACACAGCAAAACTGAAAATGTAAGAAATAAACATCTCGGTGCTGACGGTAGTCGAGCCCACGACCTCCGCATTAGGCGTGATGTCATCCACTTAAGCTCGGTTCGATGGCGCTTCGCCCGTCTACTTGCTTGGGCACTTACGCAAAAAAAAAGGGGGGGGGGCGAAATTCTACATCTGCCTGCCAAGAAGGATGAACTCAACTTGTCCAATTTCAGCAGCGAGATTTTAAGTGTGGACTACAGCAAATCTAGTCACGCCTCGCTGAAGAAAGAAGGGCCGGTATGAAAAACTACACAGCGATGTAAAAAAAAAGTAGCCGCACCTGAATTCGACGCCTGTCCCAAAATAAGCGCACGCTTCGAGACGTCCCCGCCTTCAAAACTTGAGAGCCGGCAGCCGGAATCAAGCTGCTGACACCGAAGCCAACACGCCGTGAAGCCTACTTGGCAGCCCTCGCCCGAGCAATATGACAGGCTAAGCGTAAGACTGTGTTTGCCTATGTTTACTTGCTGTTATTTTGTAGCAGACTTTGCAGAGGCATTAGGGAGGAATGCAGGGACGTCACATAGAAAGTGGGCCCCCCCACGCTTCCTTCGGGGTCAGTGTTCAGCGAGTGCTTCTTAGGGAACAGGTGTGGAATTTCTTTTTATTTTTGAAGGGGGGGGGGGGCTCGTTTGATCGTTAGGCTCAACCAAATTAATCCAAAAGACAATTAGGAAAAAAAGCATAAGGGACATCACAGGTTGTCTTTAACGGTAGTTCAGTAGTTGTGACGTAAATTGAATGTGATCTAAAGTGGACGAAAGAACACCCTTGCCGTCAGTAGGATCCGAACCCTCAACCAATTGAGCTACGTAGAAAGGCGCGCCCAGTCCAGTTCGTCGGGTATTTCAATACATGTAAGCTGTGGGAATGTTAGCTTGCGCTACTCGTATCCAAGGACAGTATTAATTCTTGAAGTTCAACATCCCAAAACCACGATATGATCATGGGGGACGTCGTAGTGGAGGGCTCCGGAAATTGCGACCACCTGGGGTTCTTTAACGTGTAACTAAATGTAAGTACACGGCCTCAAGCATTTTCGCCTCCATCGAAAATGCTACCGCCGCCGCCGGGATTCGATCCCGCAACCTTCGGATCAGCAGTCGAGTACCATAACCACTAGACCACCATGGCGGATTCGTAGCGAAGGCGGCGACTGTGAAACACTCTGCTCGCCAGATGGCGTCCCGTGGCACATGAGTTCGGGTCCTAATTTAGTTCATTTCATTTTATGCCATAATTACCATGGTACATTTAAAGACAATAATTAATGTCTCCTATGTTTTCCTTAATCTATCTGTATGTTCATCGGATTCATTTCGTTATAGAACAGGTGGTACTTAGTACGAAGGACTGTGACAGAGACAGCAGGATAGCTGACATGAACTAAGTTTTGGTTGAAAAGCACAGAGTACCAGCATCCATAGTAACATTTGTAGTGAGACTAAGCGCGTGAGGCTGGTCATTGAGCATATTATACAAGATTGTTTGTTAGTGTGGATATATAGCCGTTCCTGAACCCTAATTTTCTAGTACTGAAATATGAACAAGCCAAACGATTTCCGACCACTGTGGCCAGGTTTGCCGTTGGGCAGAATTGAAAAGGAACCAGAACTCGTGCTAGAAAAGGAGCCAAAATTCGCCATGTCAGTTATTTTTTAGGCAACTTTGTAGCCAAATACAAAAGAAATGATGTTAGGAATATGATTTCTCAGTGCTGAACAATAAGTAATATCATTCTGAATTATGCAACACACGGAATTGAGAGCACGATATTTTACCTCTTCATCTTCAAGCTACAGGTAAATTACAAATAATAAATAAAACGTTGCGAGTTCCGTGCGCCTGCATAGAGCTTGTCAAGAATAGATAGACTCTCGCCAGAGTAATTTTTTATCATTCCAGTCACCAGTTAACTCTGTTGTAACACTGTAGGAAATAAGCGCACATTGGCCAACATGACAAAAAAGCTTCGAAACAATGGGTAATATTTATTAATGCCTGCTATTTTACCTACCAATAATCAAAAGAACGGCTAGGACATGCAATATATTTACAATTCAAAGTAGCCAGAAAGTAGCCACAGAGCCAACCTGAAATTTTTTTATCGCCATTCGCGGTCGTAATATAGCCAATTTGGCGCAAAGTGGCCACCAATGACAACTATGACGGTGGATGAGTTTCGAAGAGGCCGAGATGTAGGAGTGCCCCCGTACTTAGCTTTAAGTGCCCGTTGACGATTCCCAGGTGGTCAATAATTCCTCCTCGCTACGAAGTGCCTGACAACCATATCCTGTTTTTGGCACGTGAAATCCCACAATGTAGCTTCGTGATAATTTCACTAGTAAGTTGGTTTTTCTAACGTGAAATCTCACCATGTAACTTCTTGATAACATGACGGGACCCGGTGTAAAGTGGTTTCTCCCAATTAGTTTCGCATGGGCGGATGTGAATCCATCGATTAAAATTCTATTATTTACTGAGAGGTAGATATGCTCTTGTCTATGCTAAATTGCACTTATCAGAGACAAACAGTGCGAGCGAAATAAAGAAAGATGGAGAGCAGTACGTACAAAGACGCACTGCCGAACTTTTTAATGTAGAAGAAAGATTGACATTGCAAGAAGGAACATTCGCATCTCATACCTATCTTAAAAACCTCCGTAACGATTATACGATAGGCATGTCGCTCACTAAAGTCTAGTGATTAAGAACTTAGACTTCAGTTAGCGCACGCAACTTCATGAGACAGATGTATTTTTATGTACGCCAACGGACAACCAAGAAATGACGAATATATTAAACGAAATATGTATGCCCAGTAAGACAAATGGTGCGGTTTCTGGCATTGCTTCTCCAGTGAAAAAATGCAACGAAGTCAAATACATGAAGCGGTCGCATTTCCGGAGCCCTTCACTATGGCGTCCCTCATAATCAAATCGGAGATTTGGGATGTTGAACCCCGACAATTATTTTTATTATTATCAAACACATGAACAAGTAAAGAAGTCCCAGAACATCAGTGAATGCTATCAACAGAAAATATGGCATCGACCCTTTCGAAACCGCAAGTGAATAAACTCTATGCGCAAATCCCATTGACTATTTTAATGAAATGAACAATTTTGTAACGAGAGACGAATAAGACATTTGCCAATGTATTCCTGTGAACCTGCGCAGAAAGAAGAACATATCGGAAAAAATTTGAACAAATTAGAACCAATGCGGTGGCACCACTCTTGTCTCCGGAAATATTACCCCGTGGCTTTGAATCGACCCGGTGTAAAACTACAAAATCACAGAGGGCACAATACAGCACATTTTTAAGGAATCCCATTCCGATGCGAGATTCCTCAAACGGAGCTCTCAGATCCGTACACCGGCGGCTTCACCATCCATCTTTCCGCGGCTGTGCTCGGCCTCCAGATAAGATTAGCCTCTCGGGCAGGCAAACTAAAATACATCAGAGCCTGGCGTGGCGACTGGCATCGCAGCAGAAGCAGAAGCAGCTAAGAAACGACATCGTGAGAACTCGCTAGTGAGAGGGCACGGGGAGGAAGAGAGGGGGTTGTGGCAGTCATCTTCATTCCGCAGGCTTCTTGGGAGCGGGAAGGAAAGGGTGAGAGGAGACGCAAAAAAACACAAGAGCTGCGTAAGTATGACCGGGAGTCGGGGACGCTCGGCATTAAGGCGCTATAGGCCAGGGCTCTGGCGGGGGCGTTGCTTGAAATAACACCACCGGCGACGCCGGGCGACGAGCCTGACTAGGTAGCCGTCTCCCGGCATCTAGTCTTGCACCGGGAGTGGAGCGAAGTCGTCGGTGTCTAGGACCGGTATCCGAACGACTACAGCCACCACACGTCCGGGGCCTCGGCTCTTGCCCCCCTCCACCATAGACGAGTAGGACCGGACATCGCCTTAACACTATGAAGGACTTCAGCGGCAAGGTGGCCCTTGTCACGGGAGGGGCCATGGGCCTTGGACGAGGCATCGTTGAATCCCTGTTGCAGAAGGGTTGCAAGGTGCGTCGATCGCCACCTCCACCTACCCGGACCCCATTCCTAGTGCGCCCCAGTTCCCGAACTTTTTGGAATTGATCTGTATGGCCGGCACCGCGGATATGAGTCTTGTGCACCAGAACAGGAGAGGTTACTTGATGGCTATGGTTGAGCACATATTCCGGTGTGATGTGCGTGTTCTCGGGCGTGTGGCAAGGTCGTAGAGATATAGAGACACGGCGGCCGCTCAGTTCAGCTGCTGAAGCACACATTTTCGCTGCTGTTTTTTGGGCTTTTACACTGCATACCAGCCGTAACTTCTTTCTGTGAAGATTGTGGATGCCGTTGAGCGGCAACGAAAGAAAAGCTCGGTTTCCTGTTTTTAGGTGCACGGTCTTTTCTTGCAGGCAGGGCGATTCTATCTCTAAGTGATCTTGTACTTTACATGACTCAATTACTCAAAGGAACCACGCATACATTTAGGTCCGTGTATAGAACCTCTCTCTTAAGGTACAAGTGTTCCCCATCACAGCCTATTCCATCAAAAAGTGGTCATGGACTTAACGCTAACGAACATAGTCGGCCATTGGCAAACAGCACATAACAAAGTGCTTTATTGATAGTGCGATTTATTCTGATGTTTCACTTCTAGAACCTCCCGAATTGACTGGGGTCGGTGTGTTAGCTCAATATATACCGTTTAAAAGTATCATTTTGGTAATCTGACAATAGTGCATTCCGGTAGGAAAGACGAATTGCTTCAATTTGTACAGCCTGTTAAGTACGATTTCTTCTGAAGCACACGACTACTACCGTCCATGATTACTGAGCTTTTTTTTATTTATAGAAGGCAACATGATCTATATAAGACCAACACAGAGTAACTGTGTGACACGGATAGAAAACAGGAAGCTTAGTTTCGGGGCTGATTCATTTACCCAAGTAACCAAGCAACTTTCACACCCCACAGCCCCTTCCTTCCCATATTCACGCACCCGATGCATCCCTTCCCTTTTTTCTGCTGAGAAGGGCCAGTGATTCTTTCATGTTCAGGTAGAGATCTACAAGTTCTGATCACCGACATTGCCTAAAGTTCACTTATTTTCTGCGTTCGGGTACTGCATTACCATGTAGCTGACAATTTCCATATGAAAGGAAGCTTTTCGTGCAGATTAGAAGTTTAAAGTGCGCACACTACACAAGACACAGATGCTTTACTCAATGCTGCCTTCGATTTAAAAAAAAATACATTTAGGCGTCACGTGGAAACGTTCAAATAGTGACCATGAAATAATAATGTGAATGATGATAATTAATATTGAAAAAGATAATATTATCTGGGATTTAACGTTCCAAAAGCCCGATATGATAATGAGGTACGCCGTAGTGGAGGGCTCCGGAAAATTGCGACCATCTGGTGTTCTTTAACGTGCACTGACATCGCACATACAAGGGGCTGTACCATGTAGCTCCCCCGAAATGCGACCGCAGGGGCCGGGATCGAACCCGCGACTTTCGGGTCAGCAGCCTAGCACCGTAACCACTGATCTACCGTGGCAGACAAATGTTGAAAAACAGCGAATTCTTGCAATTAAATCCCCAATGTGCTATTTTACCCATAATTCTCGTTCGAACTTCCATCGAATCTGCAATAACGACTGCCAGACTGCACCCTGCTGCATCGTATAGTATGTGACGACTTCGGCATACAATCTTACTTTTCGATCCTTGTCACTGCAAGCTTATCGTCTGCTAAGTGATATGCGCTTGAAATGCTTCAGACACTATGTAACGGTTCAGGGGATTACGAGAAGACCTAGCTGGATTTTTAAAATGGCGCGTCTAAGTAAAAATCGTGAGCACTGTTACAAAACCAGCCGTACAGGACATTAGCACTTCATATCCGTATGTTTTTAATGCCTGCGCCGAATGAGGTTATAAATTTCTGTTGTTGAAGATGACGCAGCCGTAACCGCAAGCTCGAGTAACGGACCTGAGTTTTTCGCCACACGTTCAGCTCAAAGACCATGACAGCCAACTCTCTTTGAAACAAAGCACCCTTTAAAGCGAATGAGTAATTGCGCCTCATTCCTCGAAGGCAGGTCTGCTTAACTATCGCTACACCTAACGTATCAACATATCGAATGTCGGGATCATTATTTCTGACAGCTCAAAGCCAAGGAGCACCTCTGTGTTTTCCCGACACACAGTACGCTTATCTCAATTAGCATCGGCTAGCCCCCTTGCTTTCCCGCCGTCCTAGCCGCAGTGCCGTATCTGTTCTTGTTCGAGTTGACGAAGTGTGCTCAACCGTGAGAGACTTTGCGGTGCGGTCCGGGCCTCTTGTTGCGGGAACACAAAAGGGTGGGGGCCGCGGGTCTCTTGTCTCTGCGATCTTAATGGTCTCGATGATCTCTTGCCATTGTTACTGCCGCTGCACAGGCGGAATACTGCCACTTCGTTTAGGCCACATTAGCCTAGTGACTCGAGACCTCGGCCACGCCTCCTTCGAAGGCGTGGTCGCCTGTCGTGACTATCTGCTTACCACGGAAAACACGTTGTAAGGTATTGTAACAAGCCAATACCTATATGAGACGTTTAACACTGAGTTTAAAGGAAGCATATGTTATTTTCTTGCTGTATTTTTTCTTTTCAATCGCCCGTCCTTTGCTGCCTGGAAACTCAGCATTTGGTTTTGTGCTACAGCGATGCACTGTAATTTCACTCTCTTAAACTTTGATTACTATAGGAAAACTGAACTGCCAGAGTTAGTCGTAGAAATTGGGACGAACGGATAAAAATCACCAATGAACACGAAATAACTAAATTTTTGAGCATGTTTATTCGACGAGTTAGCAAATAATTTATCACTGGAACACAATGTGTTTCCGATTCTTTCCTTTGTGAGTTTATTACGTATTTAACTCGAGTAAGCTAATATCTTTTCTGAGCGTCTAAACGCATTCTATTTGACGTTATTTGAAAAAATCTATCCACAAAACATGAATTCACCGCTGCGAAATGTAATCAAGGTACCACCAGTAGAAACACCGCCATGGTATCAATATAGGAATATATTAAAAATTACAATTACAATGACTCGTTTACCGGCATACAGACCGCAAATCACTTCTTTTAAGCCCAGGTAAACTTTGAACAAATGATGCCACTGCGTAAAAATAAATGTAGGTGTCTAAGTATCTTGGTAAAAAAGTAAGCCAAACATGGAAGACTAATCTCTCAGATCACGCAACAGAGGTAGAGCACCGGTACTCGTGAATCGAAGGTTGCAGGTTCGGTCACTGCCGGAGGCAAGCTGTCTTTTCATCCGCTTTAGTTTCTCCAGATTTATATCGTAATTACTACAAATAACATCCGCCATACTTTCCTTGACTTGCTTGTCTGTTAGTTCTCATTAGAGGAATGTATTATCACTTAGCTCTGGTGTAGCTTCGCATACAACATGCCGGACACTTTAACAGTGACATTCACAACGTACCCGTCACAGTCTGTGGACAAGTACGATCCGTGTCTCTACGGAAACGGCATAACATATAAAAGAAAATGAAGCACCAAACACACATATGTGCTATGTAACCTAAGCGACCATAAAGCCAGATACCCAGCACATTGACAAGGGATAAAATTTGGCACATGGCTAACTTCCCTGCCTTTCTTTATCATCTCTCGCTGTCTCTTCTAGTACATGGCTGCAGTGATTTGCACGTGCGAGCATTGCTAATATTGCTTCGTGATAATAAGCAAGACCGTGACGTGTTGCCTTAATTACCTGCCGCAGCGATTAATACCGCCTTCTTTCGGACTGAATATTCCAGCACAACACCGACTGGGCAAATCGTGTGGCACTTAATTTACGATGTACTTTTCTCCTGTACAGTGCTCACGGACTGAAGCGCGAAAAATTTGGGCTCAGTGCTCGTACATTCGTTTCGGCCGTCCTCAATTCGTTTCATATTGGAGTAATTTCTATTAGTACACTTACGTCAGAACCAACACTGCCTTTATTGGCCAGATTTGCAGCGACGTGGTGGGGTTATCACGAGCAGTTGCTCGTTGCAGTCGTTACACTAAACAAAATGATGTCACATTTCAATCTGTGAGTATACAGTACGGCTACATGTAAGCATGCAAATTTCTTTTCGCGAGTTCCCACTTCTTCTGCCACCTGCGCTGTTTCGTAAACACTTCAGCGATTTCAATTCAAACTATGAACGCTCATGACCGGCAGTGTGCGTGCTACAGTAAGCACTTTCTGGTCAAAATGTGATATTTATAACGCAGTGCACAACGCAGTAGCAGTGAAAACGGAATGACGTGCTAGATAACTGGTAATCAAGTATTCAGTTTCCCACGGTTCGGCAAGAAATTAAGCTTGATGAATTCTGAAATTCACTCAAAATGAAATGTGTACAACCCACCAATACCTTTCTATTTGCTGAAAAGGCATTGCATTTAGATTGTCATTATGTTTCTGACACAGGGAGCAAATATAACTCAGACACCACGTTAGGGAGAATCGCAGTGTAACCAGTCGGATAAGTATTCCCTGTTATTGCCAGCATTGTTAAAATATCCAGCAAATTTCTTCCCAAAAGTATTGACTCTCATTCATTTGTGGGATGTGTCACTCACAAAACACTTTGAAACTAATATTTTCTGCTCTATTGCAAGCCACAACTCAGGTATAATTATTAGGCACTTTGAAGTGTGTGGGTGGGGGGGGTGGGGGGTAACTTGGAGTAGCGGACGCCTAAATCTAAGCGAACTGGTGTCCTTGCATTTCGGCCCCATTGAAGTGCGGCCACCATGGCCTGGAAGCCAACCCGCGTCCTCGAGCACAGCAGCGCGATAACGTACCTACCAAACTATCACGGCGAGTCGCAAAACACTTTGCTTAGGCAACAAACACCGCGAAATATTTTATAGTGAAAGTTGTTATGAGATCACAACAGCCAATTTTGCTTCCGTCGTGTTCCGCCGCCGCCGTTGTCCGTAACCGCTATCGCGCGAAAAGAAAAAAAAATGAAATGACAAAAAAATATCCAGGATCGTATGGGCTTTCAATTCGGGCCGTCTGCGTGGCGGTCGGGTATTCTACCACAGAGCCACGCCCGTGCTTGATACTTCTAAGCAAAAAGACCCTATACAGGCGTCATATATCGGGCAAGGAACGTCGTTAAGATATGTAACATAGCGTGGTAGAAGAGTAAAATAACAACCAGGCGTCACACAATGCGAACTGCGAATCGAGTGGGTCGTTGAATGCTTCCAACCCATTACAAAGAACTCAGTCATATTTCTTCATCGTCATCAGCCACAGCACAAAGTGCACATAATGCCTGGCAGATAAGTAGCGGGCACTACTCTTCTCCGCATAATGAGGAATAATGGCATAGTGGGTGCGTCCCTACTTTACAAAAATTATGACTTCTGGCGTAGTGGGTGCCTTGCAAGTGTACTTGTATCAGTTGCCCCAAGAGAATTTACAACGGGCTCTAGAAAGGCCGCTCTTCCAGATTTCGCTGTGATAGTGCTGCGTGTTCCGCGCAGGTCCGGCGATTTTTTCTCCTCGTGAAAGCAAATGCAGACTTCCCGACTCAACGCCATCACACAACAATGCGGCAAGCACTCGGTATTCCATTGAGCTGGCGCCATATCAACTATTTCGCATTGCCTAATGCTGAGGCACGCGTTGCAGGGTTGAGAAGAAAATCGTGGTCCGCCGGTGCATTTATCACTGAGGAAGCAGTACGCATTGTTTGCCGGAATTCTGCCAAGTATTTTGCATTGCTTAATCCGGTCGTGTTGGCATGAGTCATCTAATCAAGAAAAAAATATGTGCAGTGCTTCTGGCAGCCATATTTTGTCGGCTCTATAGGCGGCCCCTCGAAAAGCTTTGGAACTTAATTGCCAGGCGTAACAGTTAGCCTCCCGGATGTTGTCATTTGGTTTACCGAACTCCACAGTTTAGGTCACTTCATATAAATTATCCACTTTTGATTGCATTGATGATTGAAAAGTTAGCGACACTGTTTATCGCAAGGGTCATGGCGCCTAGGTTGCTCAAATTTATTATCACCAAGATCATGCTTCAATTCATAATAAAAGAATGAGACTACAAATGTTAAACATACATTTTTATTTAAAAAAAACATGCTAATTCAAGTGATCCCCTTTTAATTTTACGTAGCGTAGCGCTCCTGCATTGTTACCATGTTGAATGATGTTGCACGTGTATATGACAGGGGCAAATGCCATTTCATCGCGGGTACAACAGAGACGTTATCATGGACGTAGAAAGAGACGGGACTGCAAGCTTGCACTCTCTCTGTCGCGGCTCTCACACAAGCCGAAACTTCAACTGACCCAAATGTTGGCGCTGATGCATTTACGTCACTCCTTCAAAGAAGACATTTTTTTTTCCTTCTGTATTTGAGTGAGTTGCCGAATATCTATGACATTTTCCAAGGTGCGACGAAAACTCGTCAGGCAAGTGTGATTCACTCCCAAAATAAAACAGGCACTCGCCTTGTTCAAAAGAAGATAAGCGTATACTGTCGTTTCGGGGCCGCTGCGGGTCCTTGTTCCCAAAGAAAATGGGTGATAGGGGAGTGCAAGATATGCATGCGCACTCTGTGCCACCTAAGACAGCCCTCTCTAACCCATCTTCATTATGAACAAGGAACCCCTATCAGGCCCGAAATATATGTTTATTTCCTCTTGAACAAGGCGAGTGCCTGCTTTATTTTGGCAATATATAACATAATTCGAGGTATTTAGGACTCTTTCGCATGCTGTTCATAGGCGTATTCAGAGGAGTGTGACTGGCGGGGGGGTTCATTTGTCCGCTCGGATCGGCCCACCCCTCACTTTTCTGATTTTTCCGCCGTCTATCAGCATCTAATCGCAATCCGTTGTACCTGTCTTCACAATTCCCGCAGGTGTCCATACTGGACATCGACGAACCCATGGGCAAGCAGACGACCGCCGACATGGTGAAGAAATTTCCCAACTCAAACTGCGTATTCTACAAGTGTGATGTCAGCAACGAGGCCCAGTTCGAAGGTAACGCAACATGCATGGCGTTGCATGTGTCCACTGGCAATACGGTGTCTGCAAAAATGACCAAGATCTATTAACACGCCGGACGACATTAGCTATGCCTCTTAACAGTGCAGGAGTGTGTAATTACTATTAAATAAAACTCGCCTTTTCAATTCTATTTCAAATGTTCCGCTCAATGGAAAGCTTCAAACAATGTTTTCGAAGCTGCGGCAAGCCTGACCAGTATTCAGGCCGTTTCGACACACACGCAGCCGGAGCGCGCTGTTTTAACCCCGTGTCTGCACTCATTATTAGGAGTCATGCAGCCTTCAAAATAATTCCCCAATTAAGAACAAGTACAACTTCAGAGAATCTCCACTTATAATGTTTGCACAAAAGAGTATAATTTCTTACCCCGCGGTCGTGTGTATTGCATGATGCAGTACCAGGGGCGTAGCCAGAAATTATTTTCGGGGGGGGGGGGGGGGGTTCAACCATACTTTATGTATGTTCGTGCGTGCGTTTGTATGTGCGCGTGTATATATACGCAAGCAAAACTGAAAAATTTCGGGGGGGGGGGGTTGAACCCCCCCAACCCCCCCTTGGCTACGCCCCTGTGCAGTACACATGATTTGCTTGGTGCTTCATTTGCCGAGTTGTGTGGCACAAATTAATATTTCACTAAACTACTTCCCTTGGGAACCATGTTCTGTGCAGCTGGGCAGTTAGCTATAGGCCGGTAACCGAAAGGTTTGCCGTTGTATGGTTTGGTTCGCCCTAGGGATCGACGCAGCATACTGACCACAATGCGTCGAGTTTGAGTGCCTGATGAAATAAATAACGATTTCGAAAATCCTGGGATTACAGAAACTCACAAAAAGAGCATACACTTCCCAATGCAAAATGGCAACACCTTATTTTTTTTTTAAATAGAGAGGGATAATATTTAAACTGATAATGGACCCTAAAAGCGCGTGAGCTGAAAATCTGCCATCTTGAATGATGTCAGCTACCAATTTTTCGCTTGCATGAATGCATATAAGTTCCTCGCGTTCACAAATTTCAAAGATGTCACGTGGCGGAACGGCGGATCATTTGCGTCGTATAAGAACGTCCGAATGATAATACGCAGAGGCGGACCTGCCAGATTTCAACAATGCCTTCAAGGACATCGCCATCTATGCCGCGATTGTTCGCGAAGAAGGACGCCGACCGCGTTCGCTATAAGTCGGTCAGAGCGTTTACTCCGGAAATGATTTCCATTCGTCCATCGCCTGCGTTTAGAAGTGCACAAAAACGCGAGTCATCCATCAAAATTTCCATTTCGCTTACTGAAAAGAATGCCTGACAGTTCTGAAGCCACAGATAATATAAATACTGAATAAGAACGAGGTTGAAAAACAATATCGTGCGCAAATTGATTCTTTGTAACATGTTCTTCGAGCTGTACAAGGTGACCACACGAACTTATGTAGGCCGTTGATTGCATATTTTGCAATAATCAAATGAACACAGTTGTATCTGATGGATCCTCTCAGGCACACACTCAAACATGCGCCGAAGCGAGAGAGTCACGATATCGCCAGGTATCGCTTAAACATCACCCTAAACGGAATGATACGAAACTAAATGCAGGCACGCGAAGGTAAAGCCAGGCATCATTCTCGTGGAAAGACCTTCGCGTACGAACGATTTCGCGCTCCAAAAGCCCCTCGAGTGGTTACCAAACGTAACAGAAACTAATGCTCCGAGATAAAATGATAGAAAGAAAAGCAAGAGTGAATGGCGTGACAGCACGTAGTCAGGGATTACGTGGCAGCTGCCGCGCGATGCATATTCAAGAGCTGTTTGTCTTGAAGGCGTGGCCTGCCGGAAACGGAAGTGAAGCGTCGTGAAGACTTATCTTTTCAGCGCAGCCTATCGCGACTCACTCAGCAGGAAGATCGTGCATCGTAATTAAGTCCCAACAGATGCAAAAAGAAACGTTCTCGAATAATTACATGCTACTCCGAAATGAGTGAGCGTGAGCACAGAAATCATAAAGAACAAGAGAAAAGGCGCCAGCAGGCATACTATGTATACACTGAAATACATTAGCCGCGTGGCACTGCAGTTGCGTCGAAGGACGATAGAAAAACAACGCACAAAGCGAGCTGGTGAGGCAGGAGAAAAGCAAGCGCTCAATCATAAGCGTCCGGCGATATCTGTCGGACCGGACAGCAGCCGGCTTTTGTGTAACTCGGCCGCACACACCGGATTAGAGGAGCCGCCGCCACCGCGAATCAGCGGACCGCGAAACGAGAAAGACTTTTGATCCGAAGCAACACGAACAAAAGAACAGAGACAACGACGGCAACCGCCGCGATTATATGGGACGCCGCAGCAAGAACCGCACTCTCGTCGTCTCAGGGCCGCTGTCTCACGGATTCCGGGCGCGCGACTAGCTCACGACTGGCGGCACGCCACCGCAACTGCATCCCCTTCCTCTGTGCTCGCTACCGCACACGGATTACGAACAGAATGCAGCCCTCCTCCGCACTCACCCTCGAAAAACATCGACCCTCCGTAGCAGTCGGCTCCGCAGAAAGAACAAAGGAGAGGAGGATTCTCAACTGTGACGTCACATCAATTCCGCACCCATTCTCGTTTTCTCTCCCATTACCCTCTCCCCTTGTTACCCGCACCCGCACTCCTCAACGCACTCCGCTACATGCCCCGCTAGGAGAGCTAGGAGTCGTCGCATTCGTTGCGGTGTTGGGAGGCTGTGGGATGGCGCCACGCCAGTCAATGTGGGCGAGTGTTTTGTGCCTTCCCGCAGCTTCCTCCTTGGTTGCACTGAGAGGCGAGCTTTCGCAAATAACCTGCCGCTGGAGCGTGCCGCTGCGTTAATCGTACTCGCTCGGAAAAGCGCACTGCCGCACCTTGGCTATACAGAATCTCGCAGTGTGTATACGTTACTGCTTCTGTAAAACGGGAGTGGCATAACAGCGTACACTTCACCGGCGTCTTTAATCCTTCTTCTGTACGCGCTAGCGTCCCTTATCGGGTGGCCCGTTTACCGCACTGTTGTCATTGGGGCTGAAATACGCGCCGTGTGGTTAGGAAAACAGGAGGTGGATGCGTTGCCTGTCGCGATAAATATAGTACAACTCGAGTGCCTGCCTTTTGTGAGTTAGAAAGAAGGTAAAAGCGGTAGTGCACTTATATTAGACGCCTGTTGAAGATTTTCTGGGAGAGCTATAATCAGGACAGAGTTAGGCCATGTTTCATAACCGGTGTGTGTGTTGCTTTGCGGACGCTAGACGTAATTGTTATTCAGAACTTCAAAATAATAATTCCATTCATCACTCACTGATGACTACAGCCCTCCGTTCGGCACGCACGCAATATTCATATGTTGTTATAAGGGTAATCCGGTTAAAATATCGAAGTATTATTGCATGTTAGAAACTCAACTGCACAACGTAAAGTTGCTAATGTGGGTGACGCGGCGTCACAGAAACAACCGAAAACAAACAGCGTGTTCGAGATTTGCAGTCTACAACTTAGACGTTTGTTTTATTGTTTATCCTACCGGACGGTCCTCTAAAGCACTGATGACACTGTGCACATCTAACAGTTTTCTCTCGAATGAAAAGACTTCATTACTATTTGCTTTATTTCTGATAACGTGCGAACTATCATATCTAGTATTAAGAAATTATTTTTTAAAAGGCATGGAAGATAGCATTACTTGTTGTGAGAATCTGGTGCTTGTCAGAGCAAGAGGTATAATTGAACTATTCTTTCTTTTTCTCTTTCTTTCAGCAGCGTTCCTGCAAATCATACAGTAGCTTCCACTGAAGGCAATATCTGCTTACAATCTCACCAACATTGTATAATTTAGATTCAAAACCTTCTCATATACCCGAATGCAAAAAAAAAGTTACAAGGCTTACAGAACCAAAGCGATGGATTCCTGACAAACAACTTAGCAGATTCTCACGAATACTACTGATCACCTGATAGTGTTCAACGTGCACAGAAAGCAAAGCACCAGAAAGTTTTGCTTGTTTGTTTGCTTCCTTCCTTGCTAGCTTGCTTGCATTTTTTTCATTCCTCCTGTCATCAAAATATTACCTCCATGGCAAAAAAACGAACCTTGGATATAGCAATCAGCTGAAGAATTTCAAAGTTGCTAAGTCTCGATGGCAGGTCTATGGGTTACACGAGGGTTCAATCTCTTTCGCAACTCTACTGAGTCTACGCCAATGAAATTTTCGCCTGTGTTCTACTTCCCCGATTCGAGCACTAAAATAGCGCCAACAAAGTGTAAAATGTGCTGCGGACACGGCAAAACAAACAAGTTATGTTAATTACAACACGTTCCACAAGAAGTTTCGTTTATCTAAAGGCCAGCTTACAGACCACTCGAGGAAGTATCGGTACTGTGGTCTCGCGCAGTTTCTTTAAAGTCCATTTGTATGCAAATGCACGCCGGCGAAGCAAGAAAATGAACAAAATAGGGATGTTGTCCCGTGCTTGCAATTTATTACCGATATCACACCTCCAACAACGCAAAACGGAATGAGATAAAAAAGAACAGGTCTTTCGCAACCACCACGGCCGAAAAATCCGATAACATATCGAAAACAAGACCAGCCAGTCTGATTGCTCAAAGCAGACGGTCTACTTAAGAAACAACGCGAAAAACATAAATGGGAGAACACGATAACGCCTCTGTTTACACATGATATTGCACCTCCCGAGAATCGAAAGAAAAGACGTTTTTCACGATTATCGCGACTGGAAATCAAGGTATGCCAGTACGTAGACAACAGCAGTTACAATGGTCAGAGAGATCAGTGTAGTTAAGGAACAAAGTCGCGGGCAGTTTGCGTGGGACCATGTTTCCCAGCGGAAGGGGGCGCACTAGAGGGCGCTCTCGCTATTCTCATAAAAAAAAAAACAGGTCGAAGTCGTTATTGAGGACGCCGACGCATTCGCGGCGGAAGACCAGGGCTTGCGGCACCAGGACAAAGCAATAAATTGATCTCGAGATAAGCTAGTGGCAGCGACAACCCATCTTCGAAATAAACCTCTATACGGGCCGCCATGCACGACTTTTTAAGTCGCGTCGCTTGCGCCTGGACGCGATACATTCGTTATTGTTTGGTTAGATTACATGTTTCTTTGTTTTCTCTTATCATTGCGCAGAATTTTATGGCTTATCTCTGGGCATTACGGTGCGGAGAAGGTGTTACGTCACTGATTTCGGGGTCGCCGGTTAGATTCGAGCCCGCGCTTCGATCTCTGCTCGGATAACTTGGCAGACAAAAAGCGAAAAGGCGACGACGCTCTTCTCCTCGAACAGTTAATGAAGAACTATCTTCTCAGCATTATGCACTGTTATCTACATTTTTTTATTATTATGACGGTGCCGTGGCAGATTAAGCAAGTTACATGTTTGTTAGCCGTGAAGATAGAGAGACAGATAAAAATGAGGCAAAGGCAGTGATATTAACCGGAACTGAATGTTCCGGTTTGCTACCCTACGAAAGCTGGGAGGAAATAGGGGTAAGGAACAAGGAGACAACTACAGAGGCAAAAAATAATGGAAGCGACACTAATCCTTGCCTTAGATGTCTAGTAGTGGCAGTCGCACCTCGGCCTTCCTATGGCCTGGTTTATTCCTTGGGTTAACACTGTTTTCGTGGCACTGCCGAAGCGAATCTCAGAAGCCACGTATAAAGAAGCGCGCAGTTGACATCTGCTCCGACAGGTGCCGCAATGGCATCAGCTGCTCACAAGAAAACCGTCTGCTCTTCGAATTAAATCATTCAATCAATTTTCACTAATTATCCTGAGAGTTTATTAGCCAATACCTTAAGTGAACTTAAGCTCTTATGCCACATGTGTCCAATATAACTCTTAACTTGAACCGTACCATCGATTTCGTACCAGTTTTATTTTTTAGAAAAATTGTTCTGAATATTCGGAAAACCGGAAGTCCTTGGGAGAGAAACAAGAATGTGACTTCTTTCTCGTGCCACTAAGAAGAACTGGGGCAGGGGTGAATTGTGCTCCCTTGGAAAGGCCACTGACACGCACAAAAATCCGCAAAGATATAGCGTTAAGTACTCAAATATTAGTTTTACTTACAGTCGTAATGCCAGCGTTCATGGTAATACGGGATGACGTATTGTCAACGAGATGTTAAAAACACATATACTAGAAGCCATGTAAACATGATTGGTGTAGAACGAACGTTTCTGATGATGCCCGGAAGGATTTAAGACACACCTACAAGGAGGGCAAATGAATGGCGTCGAACATCGTTAATTGCTGGTATGGTCACAAAAGTGAAGCGTTTAATTTATTAAATGAAATCGACATTGTTATTCGTTTTGGTGCATAGCTTCCTATTCTATGCAAGCGTATAAACTGAAAGCTTGGCTTAATAGCTATGTATATTATCCGCAAAGAAATGATGCGGCGACAATGCAGATAAGTATCTCGAATTGTATAAGTTAACTTCACATAAGTAGTGTGTAGTCAGAATTACGGTGGTGCCGAGCACCCGCATTTGGCGCTCGTAATGGCAATAAGAAAACAACAAGTTCAAATGCACTTGGACCATGTTTAATACGAATCAACGCATGACATTTTTTATTTTTGAAGTTTTCCACAAAACAGACGTTGCTGCAAAACAATCCTTAAACCCTCGTGCGCTGGTGAGTTTGCGAAGCGCTAAATATCGCAAAAATATTGACTACCAAAGAAGTGGCAGTCACCACCTCTGCGATATTGACTTTCACCCGTAACTTGCGGTTTAAACCAAGGATGCTTCTATACTTTGCAGATGGCTTTAAGAAGACCAAGAACCACTTTGGATGCATTAACATTGTTGTCAACAACGCCGGTATTGCTGGTGAAGACAACTGGCGAAAACTATTCTCCGTGAACCTCGTGAGTTGATCAATTACGGCATAATTGGTGTTAAGCATACATCCTCGTTGCAGAATACAATCGCGGGCTTATTTCGTTTTGATAATAATAGTCAAACTGCGAAACCCTGCAATTTGCGGAAGCCTTTTCGCGTCCCTTTGCAGTATTTTCTATGAGTGGCAGCGCTCTATTTGGGCACTACAAAGTGCGAAATGAAGTTTGGATAGGGATGCAACCAAAACGTAAAAATAGTTTTTAGGAATGGAATGCTATGTTTTACCTCCACCTTTAATTATACCAAGTCATGATTCACACGAAAAAACTCCAGTGGTCGCACACCAGCCACACATTACTTTAAAAAATATCGTAATGGCCATTTAGCTAGTCAGCCTACTCGCACTGATTTGCTTCGTAAATAGTCTCAAAGACCTGCACCTAAAATGTGCAGTTGAAAGATTATAGCAATCGCAAATGCTGGATTTGCAGATAGCTTGAGCTTATTATTTGTTCTGTCAAATATGAAACTTGTTGGTATCTAACTAATGATTTAGTACACAACCTAATGTGTAAAGCAATCAGGCACAATTCAGCGTCCTGATAATGTTCACGAATAATGATGTACTGCCACAACATGAAATAGAAATGGTCACTGTTACATAAGTGTGTCTGTTGACATTCTCTGTGCACGAGCAAATCTGCCGTCACATGGTTATCTTCTCTGCCTGTCAAGCAGGTTTCTATATATATATATATATATATATATATATATATATATATATATATATATATATATATAAGTTCACGTGCTACGTGACGCCAACAAGGCAGAAAAAGAGTGTTCCACACTCGCCGTCATGGCTAGTGGCGGCGCTGACTGACGCTCCCACGTTTAAATGCACACATATACCCTATAAAGTGAACGGGGGGATGGCCGCCGCGGTAGCTCAGTTGGTAGAGCATCGGCCGCATTATTCGAAGGTCGCAGGTTCGGTCCCTGCCCGTGGCAAGCTGTCTTTTCGTCCACTTTTCTTTCTTCACAATTACCTTACATTTATTACTAAAAACATCCCCTATACTTTCCTTGGCATTATTGTCTGTTAGTTCTCATTATTATTGTGTATAACAAAGAAAACGAGCCCTTGAAATTAACACTTCTTTCCTTATATATATATATATATATATATATATATATATATATATACTACAACATTTGAGACTGACTTCATCATGAAAAAATTCGGCAGATCCCACATACCGTGGGAATCGATGTTATGCGAAGCATGCGCAGGAAGGTGACTGTGTCGCAGTTTTTCACATTGCGCGAAATGTTACGGAATGACACTAGAGAAATGTGCAAATGGTATACGCACATACATATTTTGAACAGTCGCGCATGTGTTATCTAACCAGTTGTTTGCAGTTGCTTAACGATGCCAACAGCAACATAGGTGTTATCAACACCAGACGCAGTAAGCTGATATGTAGTGCTTACATTCTTCAATACTGGACAGCGCGAATTCGAATAGGACAATGAAGGAACACAGATGCACAGGACAGGCGCTACTGGCAACTAAGCTTCATTCAGGAAATTTTCCATAAACACATACACAGTCGGATGGCACGCGCAGGCGCACTGCACGTACGTTACAGTCACAGTTGCAGTTGTTAGAGTTGCGTTACAGTTGTTATGCTTATACTTATCCGTTACGACGGAGAACGCACGTACGTTTCACGAACTCGTGTGCATGTGTGGAAGATGTTCTTGACAGTTCTTGAATAAGGTCATCACCACCGTGATTAGTGAGCACCAGCAGCTGGACAGGACTTGTTATCGGATCCGTTCGTGGTCGCGGCTACGAACGGTCTAAGTGTAGTGATGTGCGAGGTGTAGTAGAACTGGTGGAAACCGCGGATGGCTTTTACGATGAAATGATCTATGGTGCATCCTGTCCTGCACGTGGTACCGAGGTCTTGGGATGCCCTGCCCACATCCAAGCCGTCTTTCATGCCGCCTAAGAACCAGGCGTTGTTGGGTTTTGATAAATCAATGCTGAAGTCACCGGTAATCGTGAAGGACGTGGTCCTCTTGGCAGAGTTATTGCAGGAAGCACTGACCCCAGTTTTTGCTTAATCCACGTGGTCGACGTTGCGGACCACGTGGACGAGTGGATGGTAGCCCAGCGTCTCCCTGGGGTGCTCTGTCGTCAGCTCGCTAACTTTCCATACGTCAGCCGCTGTGGTGCAGTGGTTACGGTGCTCGGCTGCTGACCCGAAGGTCGCGGGTTCGATCCCAGCCGCGGTGGTCGCATTTCAGTGGAGGCGAAATGCTAGAGGCCCGTGTACTGTGCGATATCAGTGCGCGTGAAAGAATACCAGATGGTAAAAATTTCCGGAGCCCTTCACTACAGCGTCTGTCATAATCATATCGTGGTTTTGGAACGTAAAGCCCCAACAAATGCTATTATTATCACTTTCCTTCCGTGTCAATGTGTATGTTCGCGGTTACTGCGTTGAGTGAGACTGTTGTCACCTGTGGCACATACCCGCATACCATAAACTCTGGTATGCGGGTGTGTGCCACACACAACTGAGGGAAAGGGTTTCATGGCGTACGTGACAGGTATTTTGGATTATTCATGTCATCATCAGTGAATCGTGTTCATCATACACTCATCCTATGCTATGCGAATTTTCGTATATCACGACCTATGGAGACGACCGGGAGAGCGCCCGGACGTAGGCGGCTAGATAGATAGATAGATAGATAGATAGATAGATAGATACGTAGATAGAAACGCCCAAAGTGCCTGAGGTTCGCTAAGAAATGCTTCGCATTTAATACATAAAGCATCGCAGAGGTATGTTTAGCAATATGTGTAAGCGTAAATGGTGGCTTCCCCAAACGGCACCATCCCTTGACTTCCGCTCACAGTAATCCCATAGCGGCATCTGTGAAAACGGTTTCCATAGTGCGGCGTGACTGACAGCAGATATCTGTCTTGCTTTGGCCTAATTAATATTTTAATGTTACATTTCAAGGAAGCCTACTTTTCCGGCATCCTTCTCGGATTGAAATACATGGACAAATCTAAGGGCGGCAAAGGAGGACACATCGTCAACGTGTCATCAGTATCAGGTATGAGTCGTTGATAGATACTGTATATCGTGTGGACGAAAATCATCGCAAAACTAATTTCATTTCTCCCCTTAACCAATATTACTACAGTATTGAACTAAGAAACGTCACCCCAGGTTTCAAATCTTGTTAGTTTTTTTTCATATGGGGCAATGAATTTCTTTTGAAATCCTTGAGCACAATATTACCTCTAACTACGGGTACCTGGCCGCATACGTCAAAGGCTTAAACGTAACTGAAACACAAAAATGAAAACATGATGTAACATTGCCCATTCGTGCCTGCACTTTCAAATGTTCGTTGGTTTTAATGCAACTACTACAACACTAAACCTACATTTTTTAAACCAACTGGGGCCTTATGTTAATATATTTTTGTAATAAGCTTCGCCCAAATGCGACTTTATGTAATTAATTTAATCACTGAAAACTTCTATAAACTTTTGTAAAATCAAGAAGAATTTGTGAATTATCTTAAAGAGCTAATTCGCTTCGCACCCGCTTTTTTCACGTAACGGGAACTAATATAGCTAACCCATGTACATTTGAAACTACAATTCATACTTTATATCGACTGAAGTAAATCATAGAGAGAGAGAAAGAAGTAAAGAGAAGGAGGTCAACGAGGCTGTCTTGCTGTGGTGAGTCGTTGATGCAGTATACTGCGTACTTCATACAAATTGTGATTTAATGATACCTACATTTTGGGCTGCCTTCACTTTTCTAAAGCGTATATAATGAATTCCCAGCGCTCAGATATTCGTTTCGAAGCAGCAACATTGTTCCCGCCATAACACCATGTTCTTATAATATCAGCGCCGGAAATCTACCGCGACAATGATAGGTCGTCACGCAATACCTCGCAGACGTAACAAAGCAAGGTAAAGTTTGTTTACATGCAATACTTAAAATCATTCCATTGCTTCACAACTAGCACAAACTTGACTACCGTTTGAACATTGACAGCGAGCAGCATTCATCGTATGTCTCCCCACTACATGTTTTGCCACATTATTGGTACTTAATTCCACGATGTCTTCAAATTATTTTGTACGTGTATTGCCAAACTCTTCTTGCAGACGCGATATCATTACACAGTTATTGAAATAGATCACATCCCCTGCCGTTACCCCAGTCACAAATATCGCTTTTATTCTGCAGCGACGCCCTCGTGTGAAAAATAAACCTGGCTATGTTTGAATGTACTTTAATAACTTATTTTCATTTCAGGCATCTACGTGTTCCCGCAGCTTCCAGCGTACAACACATCGCAAGCCGCCATCGTCACTATGACCAGATGCTTCGGAGTGAGTAATTCGACAATTTTCAATAAAAGTTCCTTTAAGATTCATGTTTGCTACCGCAAAGTAGAGGATACAATTCAAAGCAGGCAAATGATGAATGTTAACAGGGCAACTGTGCTGCTTGCACTCATGAAAATACTGCCACGCCCGCTTCTTCTTTTATTTTGATGTGCTCGAGTTTGACCAGCAAGGACGGTTATCAACGCTCGACGCTGGCCCCGAAGAAGTGTTCGAGAAGCTTCACGATTTTGCTAGATCGTTTTGTTAAGATTGCGCGCCGCACGCGAATGTTCCAGCTTTCTCGAGAGATAACGCCGCCATCAGCGATATTGCTGGAAAGTTCCATAGCGCCTGTATAAAAGCCGACGCGCTTGACCGCTTGTCGGTTGATCGACGGACGACGCCCTGTTCGCCGCTATCATTGTACAGCGTGTATTGCTGTAGTTCTAGTTCTCATTTTCCGGCCACAAGTTCGGCCAAATAAACAGTTTCATCCTGCAAACGCCGACTGCTGTCTTCGTTGACGTCACGACCACGTGACATCTGGTGGAGGTGCTGCTTCTTCCATGATCCGGACGCCCCCGCGAAGCGCTGACCCAAGCCCAAGCCACGACGAGGACGACGGCAAGGAGAACCCGGATCGTCGAACAAGCCGCAGGCAGAAGGGACTGCTGCCAGAGCACGGGCTCCTTCCCGAAAAAGACAGACAGTCGCAGATGCCAAGATCGACCGCAGCGACGATGACCGACCCCGTGCAGCCTGCGCCGATCCTTCTTCGGCATCCCAAGGAGCCGCCAACCTTCCGCGGGTCGTCGTTTGAAGACCCGG
The DNA here is from genome assembly GCF_013339695.2 of Rhipicephalus sanguineus. Classification (NCBI taxonomy): domain Eukaryota; kingdom Metazoa; phylum Arthropoda; class Arachnida; order Ixodida; family Ixodidae; genus Rhipicephalus; species Rhipicephalus sanguineus. Next base: position 79,083,393 of record NC_051183.1, on the reverse strand, counting down.
AGACCTGGCTTGAAACATACGACCGTGTCGCCGCCTTTAACAACTGGACCAATGAAGACAAGCTGCGTCACGTGTACTTTTACCTCGAAGACGCGGCCAGAACCTGGTTTGAGAATCGGGAGTCCTCAATGCAGACCTGGGATCTTTTCCGCAGCACATTCCTGCACACGTTCACAAGCGTCGTCCGCAGGGAAAGAGCCGCTTCTTTGCTGGAGACCCGGGTGCAGCTGCCAAACGAAAACGTCACCATCTTCACGGAAGAGATGACTCGACTTTTCCGTCAGGCCGATGCTGCGATGGCGGAAGACAAAAAAGTTCGCCTGCTCATGCGGGGTGTCAAACAAGAACTTTTCGCGGGACTTGTCCGCAACCCGCCCACGACGGTCGCCGAATTCCTCACCGAGGCTACGACTATTGAGAAGACACTGGACATGCGGACGAAACAATACAACCGCTCGACGGTGTCTGCAACCAATTCCGAAGTGCACTCACTAGCCACCGACGACTTGCGCGAAACCATCCGAGCGATCGTGCGGGAGGAGTTGCGCAAGCTGTTACCTTCGCCGCAGCCTCAAGTGGATTCGATCGCAGACATTGTCCGCGAGGAAATCAAAGAGTCACTGGGTGTTCCTGAGCCGGCACCGCCGCAGCTTCAAGCAATGAGCTATGCTGCTGCAGCCCGACGCAACGTCCCCCCTCCTCGCCCACGTCAAGACGTCGCGCCGCCCCAGCAGTTCCGCCGCCAGGCACCACCGCCGCCACCACCGACGTCATACCGCCCGCCAGCCGGTCAGCGATACACACCGAGGAAGACCGACGTTTGGCGCGCCCCCGACCATCGTCCACTCTGCTACCACTGCGGAGAAGCCGGCCACACCTACCGCCGCTGCCATTATCGACAGATGGGATTGCGTGGGTTCGCCGTCGACGCGCCTCGTCCACAGCAGGGGGAAAGACCACGTGACATCGCCGACTACCTGGCAGGAACGCAGTGGACCCCCGAGGACCTTCCCGATCGCCGTCGCCAGGCCGCTACGCCTCTCCCCAACGCCGACCATACACTGGCCCAACCCGGGGCCGGTCACCTAGCCCGCATCCGGAAAACTAAGGACAGCAACCGATGGAGGTGCGGTTGCTGTACGACGAAATACCGAAGACCCTCCGCCGCCGACGCCACCGCCACGACGAAGGCTTCAGGACACGACGCGAACCCCTGACGACGAAACCTCGCGGACCGAAGTAGACCTGACGACGCAACGTGGAAGCAGCGGAACAAACCGACGTAGCCGTGACCCGACGCCACGACCTAACTGCAACGCAAGACGACGAACTAGCGACCTCGACGTTCTTATCGACGGCCACAGCGTCACAGCCCTCGTCGACACCGGAGCCGACTATTCTGTCATCAGTGGACCGTTCGCCACGAAGCTGAAGAAAGTAGGACAGCCTGGGAAGGCCCCGAAATCCGGACAGCTGAAGGTCACCTCGTAACCCCGGAGGGAATCTGCACAGCGAGACTTACCATTAACAACCGGATTTATCCCGCGAACTTCGTAATCCTGCCGCGTTGCTCGAGAGATGCCTTCCTTGGTATGGACTTCTTAGGCCTTCATGGTGCAATCATCGACCTGAGGTGTAAGTCAATAACACTGTCCACGGAAAAGGCACTACCGCCGCACACTCCGCCAAGAAAGCACGCCTTGAATGTGCTGGAAGACCAGGTCACCATTCCCCCTCGCTCCAGCGTCATCATTTCCGTCGGCACTCAAAAATCAGCAGACCTGGAAGGCGTTGTTGAAGGCGACCAGCACCACTTGATTAACCGCAAGATTTGCGTCGCAAGAGGAGTAGCAGAGCTGCGGGCTGGGAAAGCAACAGTTATGCTCACGAATTTCAGCAATGAGTACAAGCACGTGAGCAAAGGCACGACGGTCGCCTACATCGAAGAAATCGTAGAAGCCAGCAATGCTTTCGGCCTCACCGATTCTCCCGAGCCTACTCCGACGAATAAAGTGCCGCAACCAGCTTTCGACATCAATCCCAGCCTTCAGAAGCACAAACAAGAACAGCTCAAAACCCTGCTCTTGCAATACAAGGACTGCTTTTCGTCGTCGTCAAGAATTCGGCAGACTCCCGTGGCAAAACATCGCATCATAACAGAGGAAAGCGCCAGACCACTCCGTCAGAGCCCGTACAGAGTTTCGACGCGAGAACGCGAGGCCGTGAAGAAACAGGTCGACGAAATGCTACGCGACGACATCATTCAGCCGTCGAAGAGTCCGTGGGCATCCCCGGTGGTGCTAGTGAAGAAGAAGGATGGGACTCTACGTTTTTGCGTCGATTATCGTCGCCTGAACAAAGTCACGAAGAAGGACGTGTATCCCCTTCCCCGGATAGACGACACCCTCGATCGATTACACAACGCAAAGTACTTTTCGTCGATGGACCTCAAGACCGGTTACTGGCAAATAGAAGTCGACGAGAGAGACCGAGAAAAGACTGCTTTCATAACACCAGACGGCCTGTTCGAGTTCAAGGTCATGCCCTTTGGTCTTTGCTCGGCACCTGCGACTTTTCAACGGGTTATGGATACAGTACTGGCCGGCTTGAAGTGGCAGACGTGTCTCGTGTACTTGGACGACGTCGTTGTGTTTTCCTCAAACTTCGACGAACACCTTCGGCGCCTTGAAGTTGTACTTCAAGCAATCAAGACCTCCGGACTCACCTTGAAGCCTGAAAAGTGCCGCTTCGCATACGAGGAGCTCTTGTTCTTGGGTCACGTGATCAGCAAGGATGGTGTTCGCCCGGACCCGCGGAAAACAGCTGCCATCGCTGACTTTCCGACGCCCACCGACAAGAAGGCCGTACGCCGTTTTCTCGGCTTGTGCGCCTATTACAGACGTTTCGTCAAGGAATTTTCACGGATCGCCGAGCCACTGACGCAACTCACGAAGGCCGACGTCGAATTCAGGTGGGAAACGTCGCAAGTTCAAGCATTTCAAGAACTGAAACGACGCCTGCAGACGCCTCCCATACTTGCGCATTTCGACGAATACGCCGATACGGAAATCCATACCGACGCAAGCAGCGTAGGACTCGGCGCCGTCCTTGTGCAAAAGACCGACGGATTCGAAAGGGTCATCAGTTATGCTAGCCGGTCGCTATCAAAGGCAGAAATCAACTACTCCACAACAGAAAAGGAGTGCCTGGCCATCATCTGGGCTACATCGAAGTTTCGCCCCTACCTCTACGGCCGGCCCTTCAAAGTTGTGAGCGACCACCACGCCTTGTGTTGGCTAGCTAACTTGAAGGACCCTTCAGGTCGCCTCGCACGGTGGAGCCTACGACTTCAAGAATTTGACATAACCGTCGTTTACAAGTCCGGAAGAAAACACTCCGACGCTGACTGTCCTGTCCCGCGCCCCCGTCGACCCACCGCCGCAGGACGATATGGAGGATGACTGCTTCTTGGGAACCATAAGTGCCGAAGACTTCGCCGAACGACAGCGAGCGGACCCAGAACTCAGAGGCCTTGTGGAATACCTCGAGGGCAGGACCACCGTCGTTCCCAAGGTATTCACGCGAGGACTGACTTCGTTTTTCTTGCGCAACGGTGTTCTCCTTAAGAAGAACTTCTCGTCGCTTCGAGCCGATTCCCTTCTCGTAGTGCCCTCGACATTGCGACCAGAGGTCCTCCAGGCTCTGCATGACGACCCGACGTCTGGACACCTGGGTGTTTCTCGGACGCTCGCAAGAATACAGGAAAAGTACTACTGGCCGCGCCTTGTCGCCGACGTAACTCGCTACGTCAAGACCTGCCGGGACTGTCAGCGATCGTAAGACACCGCCGACTAGGCCAGCCGGACTTCTGCAGCCTATCGAGCCACCTCGACGGCCGTTCCAGCAAATTGGGATGGACTTACTGGGGCCGTTCCCGACGTCCAATACCGGAAACAAATGGATCGTCGTAGCTACCGACTACCTCACCCGCTACGCCGAGACAAGGGCCCTACCCAGAGGCAGTGCCGCCGAGGTAGCGAAGTTCTTCGTTGAGAACATCCTCCTGCGTCATGGCGCCCCAGAGGTCCTCATCACCGACAGAGGTACGGCGTTTACGGCTGACCTAACTCAGGCAATACTGAGATACAGCCAAACAAGCCACCGCCGGACCACAGCGTACCACCCACAGACCAATGGCCTCACCGAGCGGCTAAACAAGACCATCGCCGACATGCTGGCCATGTATGTCGACGTCGAACACAAGACGTGGGATGCCATCCTTCCGTATGTGACCTTCGCATACAACACGGCCATGCAAGAAACGACGCAAATGACGCCGTACCGCTCGGTCTACGGAAGGAGCCCGGCAACGACGCTCGACGCAATGCTACCAACCGCCACCGACGAAGACGACCTCGACGTTGCCGCCTATTTGCAACGCGCCGAAGAAGCTCGACAGCTCGCCCGCCTGCGCATCAAGAACCAGCAGAGGGTCGACAGCCGTCACTATAATCTTCGACGACGCCACATGGAGTACCAACCCGGTGACCGTGTGTGGGTCTGGACGCCGATACGCCGACGTGGGCTCAGTGAAAAACTTCTTCGGCGATACTTCGGGCCATACAAGGTGCTTCGACGTCACGGCGCTCTTGACTACGAGGTCGTCCCGGACGGAATTACGAACTCCCAGCGACGCCGCGCACGACCTGAAGTCGTCCATGTCGTGCGCCTTAAGCCGTTTTTTGCGCGTTAGCGAACCTGGGGACTCTACTTTTTCCTTTGTTATTGTAATTTATTTGTGTATGCACTTGTTTTTTTTCCTTTCATGTTGCAAGCATCGGGACGATGCTTTTTCAGAGGGGGGCAATGCCACGCCCGCTTCTTCTTTTATTTTGATGTGCTCGAGTTTGACCAGCAAGGACGGTTATCAACGCTCGACGCTGGCCCCGAAGAAGTGTTCGAGAAGCTTCACGATTTTGCTAGATCGTTTTGTTAAGATTGCGCGCCGCACGCGAATGTTCCAGCTTTCTCGAGAGATAACGCCGCCATCAGCGATATTGCTGGAAAGTTCCATAGCGCCTGTATAAAAGCCGACGCGCTTGACCGCTTGTCGGTTGATCGACGGACGACGCCCTGTTCGCCGCTATCATTGTACAGCGTGTATTGCTGTAGTTCTAGTTCTCATTTTCCGGCCACAAGTTCGGCCAAATAAACAGTTTCATCCTGCAAACGCCGACTGCTGTCTTCGTTGACGTCACGACCACGTGACAATACGCCTTACGATACAAAGCTTCATTAAAGAGCCGTACAAGCTGCCTATAATCAGGACTGCGACTGCTTATAACCATAGGCGTGCCCACACTGGGGCAGAGAGGGGAGGGGCGCCCTCCCCCCTTAATCATAAAGGGGGGCGTTAAGTAAGCTTTACAGTCTTTACTCAGACGGACCTGTCGTGTCATTGTTTAATGTGCAACTTTTTTGCATATATGCAAATATGCCAAGCAAATTTATATGCAATGCAAATATTATCCAAATATGACGTGCAACGTTTTGACAATATTAGTGACCGATGCCCTCTGATGTTGCATTCCAAGAACGACTTACTTCCTATTTTTCGCACCGAATATATAGAAATCAGAGGCAGGACCTGTGAGCACGTCATTGATTCATCTTAATTTTTGCACCCAATGCGAATAGTCTTTCCTGTCCCTGCGAATGAATAGCCCTGCGCATGCCTACGCTTATAATGGTAAATTGAGCTGAACATAAGTAATTCCAAACATCGTCTTGAGTTATCATCAAGCTGAAAAGTTTTATTCCTTCATATAGTGCAGGCGTTTCTTATTTACGCGGAAGTGCCTGCTTTCACGTTTTTTTTTTTCATAGGACTGAGCTTTTAGTCGCAGCAAGAATTTCGATGCAAAAAACTTTGCTGATTTATGAGATATTCGTAGCACAAATACAAGCAAAACGCAGTCAACTTAACAGTTTTGCGCTTTACTCGCAGTCGGACATGTACTACAACCGCACCGGCGTCAAGGTCTACTGCATCTGCCCAGACCCTATCGACACCAAACTCTGGGCCCAGCTGTCGGACTACTGCCGAATGTCCGAGGATACCGTTGAGTTCGCCCACGTCTACGATACTCGGATTCAGCAGTGCGTTCACCGCTTTACTTTACGTAATACGTGCAAGCTAATTGCTAACAATTATAGGCATACCAGTGAGCGCCACTCTGGTCAATTCACCGAAAAGGGGTTGCATTGTTTTTATCTGATGAGATAAATCTGCCGAATTATTATGTATATGATATACATTTTAATGCATTTACTAAATGTGCAGTATGAACTAAATCTGCATTCCTTGAGCGAATGTACAGGATGTAAACATATCTTGTGACATAGGGGGCCGCGTTCAATTTGCCTCATATTACTAACAGATTGTCAATACCAGCTCACATGTAATGCCTTTGCAAGTGTAACTGGTTGGTGTGTCGCTGCTAATGAGTCAACATTATTAGCAACAAGTATTAATATATATCATCACTGTCATATACTGTATTCCCGCATTTCAAGAAACATCTTGTTCTTAATCTTGTGTTTTGAACAGTCCATGCTTTCACGAGTTTCCGCACTTTCGTGAAACTTCAAAAAAGTGTGGTAGACAGCAGTTATGAACACGTACTGCGGAACATTTCTTCATCTTTTTACTTGTATTCATCCATTACAGTAAATTACTTCAGTTTTCGGCAAATATGGACAGTGAAACCACTTTCATGTACCTGAGTCCCTGGGCACTTTCAAGTGATTTCTAACCGCTTTTCGCCTGATGGACCTTCAACTGTCTTTGGAGATAATGATTTGACAGATTGATTGATTGATTGATTGATTGATTGATTGATTGATTGATTGATTGATTGATTGATTGATTGATTGATTGATTGATTGATTGATTGATTGATTTTTCTTTTACAGGCCCGTCGTAGTGGCGCACGCCATCATCCAACTCCTGGAAGACGAACGCAACGGCGGCACCATGTTGTGCCTGCACAAGATTGGAAACAAATACCACGAGTTCCCGGCCCTGCCGAATCCATGAATGACCCCACTCTTTCTTTCTTTTTTTTTTTCCAAGTTCCACATGACCACCTTGTGCCTTTTTAGTCGCCTCTCAGCAATAAAACTGCCACTTATCCATGACATCAATACCATGACCACCTGTTCCTATTTCTCACCGACGATATTGTAATGCGACACCCAAAGTGAAGTACCTTAATTAAGGTGTCGTATCTTAGTCCGTCCAACGGCCATTTCTGCCTTTAGGACAATGACTACTTATCGCATAAGTGATCCCTGATGATTCCGAAGCACCTAACGAGGTAGAACTTAAAAGTGTGATTGTTTAGGCTTGTTTTTTCGCGATGAACGAGGATAAAGCGCCAAAAGAGGACGAAGTGGACTAGGGTGGACAGACGAGAGGTGTATTTCGGTTGGCCGCCCTATACTCCGTTTCATACATCAGGTGCAACGCTGCGGAAGCTATGCAAGAAGTTCGGTCAGCAAAATGTGTAAGTCCGCGCATCTCGCACTTTGATTTTGCCGTTGTGAACGTCACCTCCGCGATTGGCTCCGGCTGCGCGCTACCGGAACTGATCGTGAAGGCAACTACACGAAAACGAACAGACGCTAAGCGAGCCAGAAGAACCTATTGGTGACCGTGTATGTGACGGGGTTTGTTTATTTTCAAGACGCAAACATCTTCATTTATTAATCAGTCCAAAAACGAAAAAAAAAATCATTACGGGTGTTAAAATCATTGAACCATTTCTTACTGAGAACACCATCTACCGCAAGTAGTCCCTCTGTCTTCAATAGCGCTCCACTTGATATATGAAACGGAGTAATAGTCCACGTTGTCCTTTTTTTGGCGCATTACCCTTGTTCAGCTAAATAAGTGTTTTCACGGTTTGCGTTGGTTTACATCAGCGGGTGCTTCAATCGTGTTTGGAGTACAGATGAAAGCTGAAACCTGCCTGGATGATGACACAGCCCAGAGGATTAGGATTTTTTTATTCTTGCCACGTACCTTTCTTCAAGACCGTTTAAAACTGGCAGCAGGTTACGGAGGCCATTCGCGTACATAGGAAACAAAAGTCTGCGTGCATACGTTTCAAATTATTATGCTGCGTTCCAGGCCATGCGGCAAAAACGCCCTACAGATGCGGATGCAGGAAAGAGGCTACGTGCGCGTGGATATGCGCCTGTTACCAGCTTGCCTCCTCCGAATGCAAGTCGCTTTGAATTGTGACTTATAACTACCGCGCCTTTGGCCGCATTTGTAGATCCTGCATGCTGTGCATTTCTATAGAAAAACATTTCATACAGGAATTACATTAGGTAAATAAAAATAGTACTAACAGTGCAACGTAATTTTCGCCATTCATCCATGATGACTAGATATTATTTGTTTACTTTCACTTGAATTAAATAAAAGTATTAAGCAGCTCTAGAGTGCCTATTTGGGCCGGTTGGAACATGTTCACACGAAACGAGAAACAGCGTCAACCACCGGACAACAGAACAGACACGAACCAAGCAGGGGCGTAGCCAAGGGGGGGGGGGGGGGGTTGGGGGGGTTCAACCCTCCCCCCGAATTTTTTCAGTTTTGCTTGCATATATATACAAGCACACATACAAACACACGCACGAACATACATAATGTATGGTTGAACCCCCCCCCCCCCTGAAAAAAATTTCGGGCTACGCCCCTGGAACCAAGCGCTGACTTACAACCAAAGCTTTATTCAGTACAACAGATCATATATACCCACATCGATCATGAAAAGATGTGAGGTAGAGGACAACAATGACAAGGTGTCTGTTAACAACTATATGTAGCGAATTGAAAAAAAAAGAATCACCGACGATTACGATGCTGCCTAATGCGAATTATGAGCGCAGCTTCGTGTTGGGGCAGGCCAAATGTGCTTGAAGTTTAGGCTCTCCGCAAGGTATCGACTACGCCATAAATCATAATTTTTGTGAAGTAGGACAGCACACACTACGCTATTATTCGTCTTTCTGCGGATAAGCGAGGTGTCCGCTACACATCCGTAAGGTATTATTTGCACTTCGTTGATGCTGCATGTGGCTGATGAGGATGAAGAATTATGGTTGAGCACTTTGCAGTGGGCGGGAAGCGTTAAACGACGTACTCGTTGCGCAATTAGGATTGTGCGATGACTGGTTGTTATTTTACTCTTCTACCACGCTATATCACATAGGTTAACGCGATTCCTTACTCGACATGATGCTTGTATAGGGTCTTTTTGCAAATGAGTTTGAAGCACCAGCGTAGCTCTGTGGCAGAATACTCGACTGCCACGCGGAGGGCGCGGGTTCAACTCCCTTTCGATTCTCTGTATTTTTTTCCTGATACTTTTTCATGTCTGTCATTTACGCCACCCACGGCGATGGCATAGGCGATGCCGTTCAACGCGGAACTAAGGCCTAAGAGCTGGGCTTTAAAATGTAAAGCCAACATCCACGTGAAAGATATGCGGATTCCTTGGTGAGGAGCGCTGTCTAAGGTGTACTCACGCATTTTTTGTCGATGCAGTAGGTCTCATATATTTCACGTGCTCGTTGGTCATCATAACGCCTTATTATTTTACAGTGATCAAATATAGCATGACAACCATGTATGAAGCTTTGCGCAGCTAAGTGGCTGCCAACAGAACCCTTCATTACATTGCAGTGTTCTCTAAGGCGGTCATTTACACACCGGCCTCTATGATCAGTATAACAACGACCGCATGATAGGTGGATTTCATAGACTGTTTTATGGCAGCATTCAACAAACTTTTTTGTTTGCTTCTTATCACACGCGCGAGGCCCTGCGTCTTCTCTGTTCACCTTTTTGCACATACTAGTAGAGAACTTATTCTTCGCTGAAAAAAAAAATCCATAATGCCTGCTTTTTGTGCTACCTTTTTATGCAATGTGACACCCTGTGCAAATATGAAATGATCGCTGTCTTCGAAGGTGAACTCTTGTCTTGATGGTCATTTCGTTTTTCTGGCTGCCTTTCGGTTATGGAAGACTTTCGCTATGGAAGACTTTCGGCTATGGAAGACCGTAAATGGTCCGGGTAGCCTTCCACAAGCACGCTAAGCACCTGCGAGTCAAAGCTGTTGCACATTGTGTGATGGCACGATCGCGACAACGCAGCCTCTAGACAATATTTTGCGATCCCTCGCTTGACCAGCTTTGAATGCGCTCAACGGTAAGGCAACAGGTTTTTCTAGGAGCGGGGGCATACTGCCAGCACACATGGTCACACAGACCGTTCAAGCAAGCGATTGCCAAATCTTTCCTTATCTCACTCTTGTAACCTCAAGAACGTTTTGACATTTCTTAGGTCATCCAATCCCCCCCCTCTCTCTCTCTGTATCTCTCTCTCTATGCATGCTTGTTGAACTCGGTATGCCCTTAAGAGCAAATTCCTGTAACATTGGCTTTCTCCAACGTTGGTCCACATTCAGCTTCGTGAGCTAGCGCCATTAGTAAGCCCAGCTAGCGCCCAATTGCAAATATGCGTTTCACTAAAATCACTGGCGAATGACGAAATGTTCTTATGTAAAGCTTAACAAAATGTACGTATGACCTCGAAATGCCCCGTAGATGGATGAAATATCTTTATTCCAACATGAACATAATTGGCTTGCGTGAACATCAGATTCAGTCTCCGGACTTGCTTCGCGTTTCTTACTGCTACATTGTTTTTTTTTTGCCCATTGTTTATTCACCGGACCTCAACAGGCTCCCAGCAGGCCGGGCGCATTGTAGTAAAAACGTATAGGAATAATCGATGCAATGAACTATTTGTTTGTTTGATTGAAGTTACTTGATTCTTGGCACGTTTGGTGGACGGGCAAGATGTGTACTAGGACAATAGGTGCTTGAGGAAGGGCGGTCCTACAGATATTAACCTACATTGATCGCCCAACAATGATGTCGCCGACGACAAATTGCACATTCCGTCCCGTGTCACAGATACGTCTTGTCCAGGTCCGCATCTCGGACGAACGTAGACTGTGATTCGCTTTATAGGCTCCGCAAAACTGCGCCCTGATGTGCTCTCGATTCTAGCCGCCGTATGCCGCTGATGTTCAAGGGGCGTTGGCGGCGTAGGAGGCTGTAGCGCTTTGAGCTTCCGCAACAAGCCGTGCTGCCGCATTCCGCGCGTAAACAATCACGTCGCCTTGTTGTCTTTTCGTTTTGTACACAGGAATCCTGTGTACTTTCCATTGTCCTATGAGGATGGAGAAGTAAGTCAGAGAAAAAAAGACATTTTGATTTCCCACTGGCCCCAAAAAAAACTGCTTAAGAAATTTTGCCTTGAGGGGTGGTCGCTACAGTTAGCTATGTCCGGTGGAACGAGGCGCTAGACAATTTTAGTTCTGTGAAGTTAACTTTTTTTTTTTGCCTTTAAATTTTACGAAAGACCAGCTCCACCCAGACACTGCTCCTTCATTTCGGGAGTGCATGATATGCATATCGATGATACTAGCATAATTTGACAGCGGCAATCGCGGTGCAAGCAATGCGCGAAACTGGATTATCGCTACGGTAATTGATTGAACGTATATAAAAGGTAAAGGTATAGAATCTATCTGCGCACGAGGACCTAGTCATTATTGAAGTTGGGAATACATACGAAAGCTTCAACTGTTCATTTCATATTTTCTTCGTGTGTGGTAGATCGGGTATTTTTCTTTGAGAAAACAGTAGCCGGGCGATACTTCTCTTTGTAAAACATTCAGTAAAATTCTGGCACAATTTTTTTTTACTGATCTTGTTGTCATAAGCGGCAGCTATTCTTTTTATCTAACTACAAGCCGCTTCTATTCTTAAGGTAAAACTTCTGTCAGAACTTCGGCCTTCGTGTGTTCTGTCGCAATATTTATTTATTTGTTTATTTGTTTATTTATTTATTTATTTATTTATTTATTTATTTATTTATTTATTTATTTATTTATTTATTTATTTATTTATTTATTTATTTATTCCATACCCACAGCGCCACATGGCATTACAGATATAAACTTCTTTCACTCTTCTGTGTCTAAGAAATATTCAATTTATACATGAAGGATTGATTGCAGGCGTAACGCCGGCCATTCGAGCTTGAGTTTGTCAGCAAAAGGGGCTCTTATAAATGTTGGAATTTCTTTAAAACGAATTTTATGCTGGTACCAATGGCTGCGTAAAATTTTCTTCCTCCTTCCTCATCGAAATGTTACCCGATATGCTTGGAAATATTTTCTTCATTTCCCTTTTACGTTTCTAGCAACCCTCGGTAACATTTAACCTTGCGTGCTATAGGCACATATATGCGCGGCGCTCCGACGTCATTCCGTACCACGACCAAACTTATATGGCACTTCTCAACGCGAACACTAATCCTGCAAGTGCGCCGATGTTTTCCCATCCTACGCATTTTGCAGTCTGGCCGGCTACGAACGATGATATCTCGCCGTCGAGATCAGGCATCGTATATAGTCACCCACTTCCCGCGATCGCGCATTTGTTTTACTTCCGTATCGCCCAGAGTAGGTCGCGTACGTGCAATGCCACGGCCGAACGCAAAGACCCCACGACCCGACGATCCCAGGAGTGTCGTTCCTCCAAGGGACAGTGTGTCGAACGTTATGCCAACGTGTGTATAAGATGCACATGCGAAATCGTCCAACGACGAAAGTTGCTGGGGCAAACATTTCGACAAGAAGGCTAGCGATTTCAATCTGCTTAATGAGCATAACCTTGCCGAACTAATTTTTTTTGTTCAATTCTTTAACGTGGCACGTGTTAACGGCATAGCACTGAACATGCTATACTCCCAGCATGGCATGACTTAAAACCAGTGCAGCCTAAGGGATGTGTATGCGCTGAAATATGCTGTATATTATTGCGAAATTATTTGAGTAGTTCTTCGGGTAACATTACAAATGTGACTGCAGCACACGTAAGCACAGGCGTGCGCTCGGATGGTGGGGGAGGCCAGGGGGGAGGCACCATCCCCCTAATCATCGAAAGGGGGCGCCAATTCTGCCCCATTCCTCTGCTCATTCAGCCTTTTGACGCCATTTTTTAATGCGTTGGGTTATGGCTTAGTATGGTTTTCACAATAATGACTACCAAGGACTGCTGATATAGCATTCAAATAACTTCTTGCTTCCCACTTTTCTGTCATACCCGACCGAACGGAGGGGAGGGGTGAGTAAGCTTCGTCCCCCTAATGGAGTATTCTGCGCACGCCCATACCCGAAAGACAACCGTCTGACAGACTGAAGAAGACCACGAGCGGTGTCGGTCTATAGGTCTGTTGTCCTTACATGTATTGGAATACCAGGTACCACGCAGGCTCGTATATGTAATGGAATATCAATTAGCACGTACCCATACCTTGCTTAGTACAACAGTTTACTGCTTACTTTCAAAGCAACCATCACGAAAGCTCGCATGAGGGACCACTGCACTGGCTTAGACAAGGGGGGGGGGGTTGTGAAGACCCCCCGAATTTTTTTCATTTTGCATGTCTATGTATACACGCACACGTACAAACGCAGGAACGAACACACACAAAGTGTGGTTGAACTGCCCCTCCTCCGAAAATAAAACTTCCGGTTACGCCACTGGACCACAGCACGACTGGAATGTTCCGAAAACCTCGTTGGTCTATTCCAACGCTGTACTCCAAAAGGTATGGCACTAGGAGGTCTAAAAGCCTGCGAAGGAAGAGCGAATTGAGACTTTACTTCTGTAAAACACTAAAAAACGTCCCACAATCCGCATGATTACATTGATGTAGTTGTAAGAGCAGTCATAGCGGTCTCGTTGAGCATCGTGACAACCGTCATTACATTTACGCACTAATTCGCGCAAGCGTGACCACGGAGCAGTTTTCGATGCCACGGTCGGTTGCCTGTAGGCTACAAGATCCTTATCAGCATTCGTGGAAAAGTACCTGGTCGACGATTCAACAGATCAGCGTTCGTGGGCACGTACCTCCTCGCGAGTGTAGTGTCGATATCATCATCGAGCATGGAGCGCATCGAGCACGTGAAACCAATTTAGACACGGCGACCGTTATCGAAAGGATCACCCCTGGAAAACAACCGCGCAGTACGTGCTCCGTACAAACGGAACTGATAACAGCGTATTTACAAAGAAAAGAAAATCAAATGAGCGACACTGCTCCTTTATTTGCTTCTCTCGGGAAAATAGACCTTTATCGGCTTACCCGCCTTCGACATCTGAAGAGCTCTGTTACATTTGAAACAGTTCTCCGTTCGGGTTCACGTTCAGCGGCGTCGTTCACAAGGGACGCTCATTGTCTCCGATTCTTTCATGGTTTTTTTAAAGACGATAGTGTTTCTTGGCGAACTTAAACGATGAAATTTTGGTCTGTCTGTCTGTTTGTCTGTCTTTCTGTTTCTCTGTCTGTCACCCGATTCAGCCACACGGCCAAAGTTTAACCACTTGCTTAACGCCCAGCCATCTTGAACTGGTAGCACCGTTCATACTTGTGAGCATTGTCGATCAAAAATCGAATGTTACGCATATCTGAGGCGCAACATCAATACATAAGTATTAGGTGGCGTGTTCCTTTACTAGAAAATACATAGATACTTAATTCTGAAGACCCTAGTGTTTCTTAGGCTGCGCTGAAAATGCTAGTGTTTTTGGGGCTGCGTTGCAAATGTGACGCTAGCCATATGTGGCGATTAAACATAGAGGAGGAGGACTCATGTAGTACGGCCTTACGGCCGGCAGAAGACTATCGTCTTTCGACGCCATTCGCAGTGAAGCACACACATACGCGGCCAATTTTTTTTTTCGGCACGTACAAGATCTATGTGTTCGCAACGACATATTTTAATGAAAGGAATACTTATGGGATGTTTTCCAAGTACGTGTTCTGTTTTGAGTACCAGGAGTTCGGGCCATTTAATGAAGCACTACGTTCCCTTCATTCAAGACGTCGTCGAATATCACAATCTGCGTAGAAATCAGCTAGTCTTTGCAAGTCGATTTGTTAACGTAATCTTCAAGCCTTTCAAATTATCGGCTTCCGCACGAACACATGGAGTGAGAAGGCTTATTAGATGTTTGCTATAATGCCGCATGCATCTGGGGAAAAAAAACAGATGCATTTGGTATTATAGATGTAAGTGACTGGATTGTGTGGCAGGATTTCCAAGCAAAGGTTCCTTTGTTTCGGCGAAAGCGATTCAGTCCTGGGTCAAGTTAGTACCTAGACGATAATGGTTCGAATCAAGATGAACCAGTTTACGCTCGTTTGCATAAGTTAGAAACAATTGCACAAAAAAAAAGCTTCTACTTACTTTCCACATAAACTTCGCGTGGTTCTCGGAGTGCACTAAAAGACAAACCAATGAGGTCTTCAATCTGTTGTCCAGGCCTGAACTAGTTGCAACATTTTTCATTGTGAAACACACCTACGTAGCACTAAGCCAACAAACAATGGGTCGTTCCTACGTCGGTTTCATATGTAAGTCTATGCAAGAGGGTGCGACCACCCACGGTCTTCCCGCAACACCCCGCGCTCGCACGTTTATCGATAAAGGAAAATCCTTCCTCGCTCCACGCTCGGTGTGAACCAGAGCTCCCGCCCAGTCTACCCCGCGGCGAAGAGAATGCCTTAAGAAGTATACGTGTGCGTTTTACATTAACGCTAAAGGCAATAAGTCTATTGACTACGGACCGTCGAGCAGGCATTAGGCGTTAACTGTCGCTTGTGCCCTAGGGACAGAACACACAGATCGCCCTGCTCGCACAGATCTACCGCGCCTACCACCTAGTTCAAAGAGCCTAAGCTTGGCCATGCTGTTAATCCGTGTTAACTTTTATAGCGTACAAAAAAGAACCAGGATGAAAAGAGGTGATACGTACCCAGCGCTAGGTCCACATCACCCTTTTCAGCTTTTTTTTTTTGTGCGCTATAAAATGTGAATTACGCAGTTGTCGTGAACGGTTGTATCAAGGTACCGTCGCCTGTCAGAAGCAGGGCTGCGCACCCAAGCCAACCACCAGTCTACCAACCACGGGCCACCGATCTTCTATTGTGTCATGTGACATGTCTGCTTTGACTTCGGCGCTTGTGTGTGCAGTTGTTATCCGTCGCACGAAGAAACGCTCTCTTACACGATTGGTCGGGTATAGCTGGAAGTCCGCTGATGTTTACGATTGAGACAGTGACGTCGAATCTTGGACAGCCTCGCAGTGAAGCGCCGGCAGTTTGAAAACAAATTATCTTCGTTAATTCTCTCAACATCTGTACCAAGAAAAAACACATGATAGAGGTCTCTCTCACAAATTTCGTCTTGAGTAACCTCCTTCGATAATGAGTTCTTGTGACCTCTTTTTACACTTCCGTCGATTGCACGCAATGAAGGCATGTGTCCATTACGACTATCTGTCTTAGTAGTCAGTATTCACTGCATTGTTAAGCTCAAGTAATAATCTTTCGCAGGACCACGGTCTGATTGTGTTTGAGCACTTCAGGCCCGATATGAAAGTCGTCTCAACTTCAGCCTATCTAACTTCCGGCACGCATAACCTGAATGCGCTTCTGTAACACGTATATGGGAGCTTACTAGCAGGTAAGCAGCGAATGCAGTGAATGTTACCGAGTTCAAACTAATATTCAGAAGACACGCGTGTCCAAGTTTAGTAACCGCACGCGCTAGTCGGTAACAGTCGCTAAAGTTAGCGCTTTTGAAAATGACGTCACACGCGCGTGATGTAGTCTTTACGGTGCTGCCCACATTTGCTATAAAATGACCATTACTTCGCGGTTTCCTTTACCGATCCTTTCGCTAGCGTCGCTGACCTTTGGCTCTGCCGTCTCAAACCCGGAACATCGGTTCGATTACAAACTTCGATAAGAGAAAAAGCTTGGCTGATAAAAAAAAAAGAAAAGAGAAATAAACACAGACAGCGAGCGCTTTATTGTCCGCATAGTGTCTCACACGCGGGTGTCCCCCACGTATCTAATGCACGCGGAATTCCTTCACCCCCTCCGCCAACAGGACAAAACGCTTTCACGGAGCGGCGGCGTCACTGCGGTATAGACCCCGCCTGAGTCCGAATTTCAGTCACGTTCTCGATCTCGCGTGTACACGAGTGTGTTGGCGCGCCGCAATAAAGATTACACCCGAAGAACCCCCCTTTCTCCTCAGCCTTTCTAACCCCCTCCTCTTTTCTCGGTGTTTTTGGAACGTGGTTTGCATTCGCGCCGCAGATATCGCCGCGGCGCCTCGGTGACCAACAAACTCTCCATAACCCGACAAGCTGCGGTCGTGAATGGCTGCCGGAACTGAAATGCGCGCTTCGTCCTTATGCCATTGGCATTTCCGTTTTTTTTTTTCTGTTCTTAACGTTCTTTCGGGTAGTTCTCACAGCCAGCGCCCCAGCGAGCGGCGTCGTACAGCGTAGCCCGGGCCAGTCTGTGTAGTATCCCGTCCCAGAAAGCTCGTCGCGACACAGATACGGACGCCCAGGCTTGGGCTTGTTTCCCGGACTGAGCCTTCACCGGTGGGCTAGCTTTATATTGTTTGTTTTGTCTGTTACGCTGCCGGACAGAACTCGAAGAAGAATTAAGAGGCCGCATGATGAGTGACGCGAAATTGAGGCCCGACAACGTTGATGACAGGAGTCGCGTAGCTCCTTTCGAATATGTTCGGCGTTCGTCACTCTGTCGTGTGTACGGCTTAAAAAGAAGGCGGTCAGGAAAGTGAATACATATGCATAAGGTCTATGCAGATTGCCCGGGCATCGGCGAAGCGTTTCTCTTGGGAAGATCTCAGAGAAGCTTGGATACTCCGCTTTGGAACGTGCGGATGTTTGTAACCCGATGGGTGCCGGAAAGTCCTTGTCAAAAATGTTTCCAGAGAGGCCGCGCTCATCCTGTTACCGGTGGCTGCTCGTGCCCGCTTAGATTTTCGCGAAAAAAAAAGGACGATAGTATTCATTTATTTCCGAAGCAGTCAGCATATCGAAACCGAGCGTGTACGTGTGGTACAAGGAATGGCACGTACTTAGGCGTGGATAAAGCACCAAATATGGACTCTTAGATTCTCCGGATAAGGGAATAAACTGTCCTCTCTAATGCTCCCTCCGTAACTCTGTAGGTTGCGTGCGCACGCATACGCACACTATCTATCTATCTATCTATCTATCTATCTATCTATCTATCTATCTATCTATCTATCTATCTATCTATCTATCTATCTATCTATCTATCTATCTATCTATCTATCTATCTATCTATCTATCTATCCACTCAGATTTAACAATGCCAGCCAGTTTTACCAACCACGTGAACTTAATGTAGACCATGAATTCGTCTAACGTTAAGCTCACAGCCCCTCCGACACTCTTACAGGCGTATTTGCTATAATCAGTAGCGATGGGGTGCTTCAAACACAGGTACTGAAATCAGTACAGAACTGCACAGACACCTATCAGCACGTCCTTTATCTTAATGGCAGAATGAGGCAGTCTCAGAATTTCAAGAAATGAATGCACTGACGCACCCTCAACGCGCCCTCTCTAAATATACCTCAGCAGCCAGCACGCTGCACATAGTTAGCTCTCCTATATAGCCGGCTGTCTCTCGCCAAAGACCGAGTAGCGATGCCCCGAGCCTGCACTAGGTATCAAAGACCGAGCTGCGCCTAAAAGAGACAGCGAAGTGGCGAAACTGAGCATCCGACGCGCTCAGCAGGAAAGAAGTGAAGCGCTCAGCGTCTAACTGATGCTGTGCTGTGCAAATGCAAAGGCAGCCGCTTTCGTGTCGCCGAAAATGAAAGACGGGCATTCAAGACAGCCTGCTCAGCTCAACAAACGCATACGTGCCGAGCCCTGAGCGGTCTGCAGGATACGGTCAAGTGACTTGACAGCACGGAGCGCACGGCGCTCTGGAAAGAAAAGCTTAAACCTACTTTCATCTCCTTCCTATTTCTATGCGTATGCAGCTTCTGGCTGGCTTGAAGTTAAACGCTGTTAACGCTTTCCGCAACGCGCACCCTATTTTCGAACTGTTCGGACGGAAAAACAGGGTGTCCCACTTAATATTTTGCAACAGTGTCAGCCTGGCACGCACGTCGCCAGATGGCCAACTACTCCAGCCTAGCTTTCGTTTATAATTTCTCGCTCTCCGCATCGCGTTTGCCAGTCACGTAAGGTTATGCACGTACGCGTTTTTCATCCAATGTTGTTTGCACCACCGGTATTAATATTACTGGCCGCACTTTCGCTCACTTCCTGCATTTGAGAGGCTTACTTCCGTTCTTATGATACACATCCGGTGCACGAATCGCATACGGGATCACGAATGAATTTCCCGAATGGTGTTATAACGCCCTGTTTAGTGGTTACTCAAATGTATGTATAGGCTTGGCAATGTACGTTTTCAATAAGTAGCGTCATCGATACCAGTTCCAATATTAGTCGTCATCAGTTTAGTTTCTTGCTTTGGAGATTATTACTAACTCCCCCCGAAACCATACGTGGTGTCGCGTTAATGGCGACGTCAAAGTACCATTTGAACGGTATCTGATACTGATAGCACAGACAGGTTAAGTATTTTGCAAATCAAGCGGTACGACTTGACTGATTTCAGTTACATGTTGATCAATTATCAGTGTACATCGATATCAGCGGTGATCGTTTTCACGTCAATTGGTTTGTACCGCGCATCATTCTCTTAACAAAGGAAACATCATTATACTAACTGCACAAGTTGATGTACTCCTTGCATATTGACATTCGTTTTTAACATTATTTATTCCTTTAGTAGGAGAGGCCTTGTTTTTTTTTTTTCCTTAACCTATCAGCGCTTTTTCGGCAACTGAATCTTAATAATGCTGTTCAACTTGGCAATGAACGCAGTGTGCATGTGTATTACAAAATTGTTTTTTTTAATCATGACCTAAAACACTACAACTGCTCCTAATGTTCTTATAATTTGTAAACAGGCAGATTAGTACGAAATTATTTTTCTCAATTGGAACGAACACTATGCATCAGCAAACATATGTGATGAATCAATTGATTCCAAGTGAGGTGCTCCGAGGAGTCACCATCACTTATCTTGATGAATATGCCTAAGTCTTGGTAAGGTTACAAAAAATTACCTTGTCAATCAGTGTGACCACTCTTTCCTGAATGCCGAAAACAATACACTCGTATTATTAACTTCTCTTTACCTTATCGATAGTCCGAATCTCTACGTCGATAACAAAGAAATTGTTCAATCCTAGTTCATTTTTTTCTTGAACTATCAAGAGGAACCGCATGCGGCAGAACAATGCGCAATTCCTTATTTCGCAAGCATAAGACATCACGCTGAAAAAAAAATCTCATTTCCTCGTTCGAACCCACATTCAGACATGTACGACTTCCCACGCCTAGCAAGCCATCCATGCGATGAGAGAGATGTGACTTCTTACGACACAGCAAGTCGTAACAATGTGCCGAGGGGATAACCGCCTGCATGAGATCACAACGATGTGCGCCAGAGGAAAGACAACAAATATGAGTGAGAACTGAGCGAGAGAGGAATGAACTACAACATTTAAAACAAACCCCTCCCGGGTCCTAAAGCCGGTTGATCACGTCTGAGGCATGAATTACAAAACTTACAGGCATAAAATGGAGATTGCTCGCACAAGGCAGGGCATCTAAAATATCACTGAGAGATGTATTCGTGCTGCAGTAGACTACGGCAAAGGTCATGACTGTGGCGATTATCATTATGAGACAGAAGTGCGTAAACGGCGGTCTCAGGGCCTTGTACGAAAAAAAAAAAACACAGCTGTATCTTTGTGTGTGAGTGAGTGAGTGAGTGAGTGAGTGAGTGAGTGAGTGAGTGAGTGAGTGAGTGAGTGAGTGAGTGAGTGAGTGAGTGAGTGAGTGAGTGAGTGAGTGTGTGTGTGTGTGTGTGTGTGTGTGTGTGTGTGTGTGTGTGTGTGTGTGTGTGTGTGTGTGTGTGTGTGTGTGTGTGTGTGTGTGTGTGTGTGTGTGTGTGTGTGTGTGTGTGTGTGTGTGTGTGAAAAACACTCTCGTTGTTACAGCTTACCTTGTCCCATGTCCCGGGAAGCGAATATAGCGAACAAAGGCATTCGCAGTCCAACAACGTTCCTTGATCGCGACGACTCCCGAGCAGCAAGCACTGCATAACATTACAACGCATTACACACTATTCAGCTGTCTTGAATTCGACCGCATGTTTATGCACGACGACTGCCCAACAGCTGTAAGATGCAAAGCAGCCGCGGGTGCCTTCTTACGTAATAGCACTGCGCTTCCGTGGCGTGCTGCTGATCCTAGGCTACACCCCTCTCTTCTCCAACTTCACATCCCGTCAACGTTCAGGTAGTAAACACCTGCGGTCAGCCGTCTTCTGTACGTTCACTGCGAGTCAAGAGAGCTCCAAAAGGGATCAAGCCATTCACCAGCTGCCCTTCATTGCCCTTTGACCGGACGTGAAACACCCTTCGGTCAAGCGCATTTGATTTCGCTACCGCAGAAACCCTTCGCGTTGCAACCGAGTTCAGTTTTTTCGAGGTCATAACGTCATAACAGGTTTCTCAGCTTCCCGCGTCGTCACTTTCGCGAGTGCGATCATTTTTCTTGCGAATACCCGTTCTACGAGCTTTGCGTAGTTTTCTTGTTGTGTGTGTGTGTGCCTGTTTAGCGTGGCAGTCTCGAAAATTAAGGATCCAACTAGTGGAGCTGTTACATGGTTGTAAGGAACGACGTGTGTTGCGTAGCTGTTAATAAAGACAAATGCTAAACTCTTGTTTTCCTGACTCGCATGAGCAATGACCACTAGGGGAAGAATCTACACGCGAGTGCCTGAAGAAGTCATTTCTAATGGTGCAGCGCGACTCTGGACTCAAAGCAGCGAAAGCAATGATGGCTGAGCTGTAAGTGGATTGGCTCGAGTTGGCTGTGCGATGCTAAAGGGCACGTGGAGGGTGCATACTTGAGGTGCAATTAATTCGTTTAGAAATTAGCGAATTAGGTGCCGCCGCACGTCTAACTGCGAAGCATTTTAAGCGACCACCCTGTGGTCGTCTCATGTCTCGCGTTGTCGTCAGGCAGGTCCCGCGTCGGATGCATATATGGCGAGCCGTCAGCGTCTGGGAGACGACGACGAAGTTGCGCCTCAGCTGCTCCGCACGTTCGAGCTGAGCGCGAGAGAGAAGATACCGGCAAGAGCGACAGCGTCTGTTGTCGTCCATGTCCGAGCGACGATAAAATAAACATCTCCCCGAAGGAAACCTTCATGGGATGCGAAGCAGCAGCGTTGCGCACGGGTGGCGTCACGGGTTGAACGGCGCTAACGCGGCTGCTGCGGTGAGCGCTGGAAGATTCGTTTGAAGCGATGGCTGGCGTAGGTCTTGTCGTTTCTTCAGAGTGGACACGGGCGCTGGACCGGAGCTGGCGCGCATTTTGCCTTGACTACCACGGCCTTGTGATCGGTGAAGTGCACGCTGAGAGGCTCCTGCAGACATTCGACGTCGAAGTTGGCAAAGACCAGATCGATGCACGTTCCCCTTATCGTGGTGGGTAGTTTCCGTTCCGCCGACGCGCACTTCAGCGAGCGCACGTCACGCATGTAATTGACGAGCCATTCTTCTCCTTCTCCGGTGACGTCAACGTTGTAGTCTCCCGCGACTATAACACTCGATGTGCGCTCGAGCGTTGCGAGTGGTGGGGAGGGTGAAGCGAGAGAGAGGTGACACGCATAGAGTTTCCTAAAATGACCTAGAGGGAACTCTGGCGCTGCGATCGTCCAGCCACCATGGGAATGATGGGTAGTACGCGGATTTGCCTAGTCTTCGTGCTTGTGGGCTTCGAACGCACTTGTGATTTTGTTTATTGCTATGTTTTGGTTTTCTTTCGGATAAAAGACTGGATCGTTGTGAACTTCGTGACCAGATTTGAATCGGTGAGCCTAAAGAAGTTAAAGTGGTGAAGTGAAACTGCTGATTTTTGCTGAACTTCGTTTTGCGACAAAGCGGATGCAGGCGACGCGGAGCCAAACGGAGCCGAAAGAACGAAGTTTACACAAATCCGTGTACTACCCATGACTACCATGCTGGCTGAAGCGCGATCCATTGCAGCTCCCATAGACACTAGCGCCAGAGTTCCCTCTAGTAAGTATTGTAGGAAACTCTATGGTGACACATGTACAGACATGTTTCAACGCGTACGTTAGGGGCGCGTCAGGTTTATTGCGCGTGAACCGACGAGTCGGCGGTGTAGCGAGCGACGGTCGCGGTAGCGGCCGGTGTTGAGGGCGAACGGACGAGGCGGCAGCTGCGGGCGCTGCGGCGAGCGGGCGGCAGGCGAGGGAGAGAGTGACGTCAGTGCGCACTGCGAGGGGAGCGTGACGTCAACGCGCAGCTGCGGCGTGACCTACTTGGCACCGCTCCAACACCTGTGGTGAGGGGAGCGCGTTGCGGCGCGTTCCTACGGACGCACGGAGGGACAACGTTAGGCAGGCTAGCTAAAGAGCTGCTTCGCATCTAATATGTGGGTTAGAAAACGTCTGACGTTTTCCCACAGAGATAAGCCGAGCAGGCTGTACGTTTGTAACGCCTGTGCGCTCTTGCCCGTGAACGCCAGCGTCGCCGAAGGGGTAAATCCGTCTGTCCGAGCCAGCGAAATCCCAGCGTCAGGAGTTAACACACAGATCTACGAAAGACAGAAGCGGAGGCGAAACTCCAGCGCAGAGAGTTAGACGCACCGCGCTCGGAGCAGCAAACAGTAGAAAAACAGTAAAAATGAGACCATAGAACAGAAAAATAGGTAATCGAGAAACAAATGAGATAGTCACAAAAAAGAACAGAAAAGAATATTACATATCGCATAATCACACGAAAACAAAGTAAAAGAAAAGAGCAGTTGAACACAAGGAAAGCACAGGTAATCACTGCTTCGCAGTTCGTACAGCTTTCGCTAGTGGTGGAACTGGCTTTGATTTTTTTTCACTAATCTTTGACGTCACGCACCTGTTCAGTGATGGTTACGGAAGCTTAGGCGAGCACGATCTTCATTCGATATGCGTAAAGATTCAGTGATCCGGAACCGCATGCCAGCTAGCCAAATTACGCATTTTGATGAACTCGCTGAGCCGCCGCAGACAATGCACTCACGCTTGGTAGCAGGCAGGCCACCGCCGCGGCGCGTAATGGTTTATTACGGTCAACCTCCGCAAGACAATCGGCTCCAGGAAACATTTTGTTTAATAAATGAACAGCAGCCCTCCATCACGACGAACAGTGAACTTAATTTATGGCTTTCGACTTTACGAGCATACACTTAGGAGAGACATTATCATTAAGAGCGATTAACTGCAGCTTAAATCCTGAAACAATTCCATGTACTCCACGTCCCCCCTTTTTCTGTTGTTGTTAATTTCTATTATCACACAGCACTTCAAGCTTCCCTGCGCAATCTGGGTACAGATTTCACGCGCAAACCTCATTTTCTAGCGCTCTTCCGCTGACCATTGCCTTTAGCACTCTACTCTTCAGATCTGATTCATTGGTGTACGCAGGGCTCACCATTTTGGAAGGGGGGGGGGGCGCCCCTGCTCCCCCACCCCCTTTTGCAAACGCCTATGTTTTGATCTATCTGTTCAGGGCAGTGTTCACTTGTAGGGAGCAAAATCACTGAAACATGTCGCTGCACCCACCTGGAAGAATCTACAATCTTAAGATAGCTACATTGATGAATACAGAACATAGTATTCATTTCAGCAAGGTTACTGGAGAAAACTGTCCTGATCATCCGAACGTCACCTTCTTAGGCTCGGCCGGTCGTGCCCTCAAGCCCATTCACTGGCATGGAGTGGTGGGCTATAGTCACAGTAGAGCTGTGCACGGGCCGTATTTCCGAGCCCGAGCCCGGCCCGGGCCCGCTGACTTTGTCGAAGGCCCGCCCGAGCCCGACGGCAAAGGGCTGCGAGCCCGCCCGGCCCGGCCCGACGTACGAAAACACAATCCCGGCCCGGCCCGGCCCGGCCCGGCTTTTTAAAGGTTCGCTGCGAAAACAAAACGTCGTTTTCCGGTAATTTGGCATTTTATTGAGCATATCGAATATGATCAAACGACACAAGACGAATAGTCTCTTTTACACAGATTACAAACTGTCGTGCAAAACAGCAAGCAGTCCCACGATTCCGGCTTCAACGAAGTGCGGCGCTTTTGCATTATGTAGCCCGCCGAACTGAAGTTGCGTTCGCTGCTTGCACTCCTCGCCGAAATTGCTAATATCTTTTTTGCCAGCCTGGCAAGCTTGGGATATCTCTGCTGCTTGTTTTTCCAGAAGACTAAAACTTCAGATGGACAGGCGGACGATTCCATAGAGAGATAATCGGAGAGCTCCCCTTTTGTTTAAAGTAGCGAATGGAAAGGAAAAGCGGTAAAGGGCGGTCGCGGAAAAGGCGCTGTATGCGTGCTGAAAAACAATTCCCGCTCATTTTCTATATTTCGGGCTTGAGTCGGGCTTTGCGCCGGGCCCGAGCCCGGCCCCATAAAACTCCAAGTAGCCCGAGCCCGGCCCGGGCCCGAGGTGGAAATGCGTCGGCCCGCCCGAGCCCGGCCCGCGGGCCGGGTCGGGCTCGGGCTTTCGGGCTACTCGGAGCCCGTGCTCACCTCTAAGTCACAGAGCTCAGGTGGATCTCGGCGATTTCTTTCGTTAAACCGGTTCTCTCTCTTTCGTTGTGATAATAATTAGAATAGACAGTAATGCCCTAGGGGATGTTATTTGTAGTAATTATGATATAAATATGACCGAACCTGCAACCTCGGAGGGTTGTAGGTTCGGTCCGTACCGGCGGCGAGTAATCTTTTCGTCCACTTTAATTTCTTCACAATTTACGTACCACCTCACCTTAAACTCAATAGGTCGCAGTCTGTCCAATGGCGACAGTTACAAACCAGGTCATATAAGAGTCCCGCGCTACTACATGTTATATATCCAGATATATACACGACCGATCAGTGCAAAGATTGCGAAGCACGAGCTACCTTAGAACATATCATGTGGGAATGCCAGGGATTAATACACAGTGATGAGAATGCGGCCTCCACCGACAGCCTCCGCGCGCGTTGGCGGGCCGCGCTGCTCAGCTCAACTCTGGACGATCAGCTCTGGGCAATCCAGCGGGCCGAGGAAGCCGCTAGGAGGCAAGACCTTCTAGCCGACACCTAGGCGGGAGCCCAGCCCACAAACACGTCGGATACGAAATAAAGTTTTTTCCATCCATCCATTATATCATAGTTACCACAAACACCATCCCCTATACCTTCCTTGGCATTATTGCCTGTTACTTCTCAATTATACTGCTCTAACAAAGAAAAACAATTGCATAAAATTCCCCTTCTTCCTTTCATTCATTGTGATGGTGTCTCGACGTTGCTGCGGCTGCGTCGCTTTTCACAGGCCTGCAACCAGTTTCCGGAATTAAGATTGAACGTTTCGTTCTTTTTACGATGCAGAAATAAAACATTTTCTTTCGACTCCTTTCTCTGCATGACCCCTTCAGAATACCAAGAAAGTTACCTCATCATTAGAAGATACAACAAAGAGCATAAAACACAAAAGAAGGAAACATTGCTGAGCATGCCACCTTGAAGTTCCCGAAACACGTCATGTATTTTGACAGCCGTCGGCTCCTACCTATTAATTTTTGTTCCTCAGCAAACATGGACCACATTGTATTCACAAGGAGGCAAACATTGAACCTAGTATTATTGAAGAACCTTCACTGAGGCGCACTGGGTTAAACCCTGGAACTTGCTTTTTGAAGTATTTTGCGTCCGATGTGAAGCTTCGGATTTCAGATTTTCGTGCTATAATCACCGAAGTAAAAGCAGCGGAAGTATAGAGATCTAACAAAGGTATGCTTTTTCTCCTCTCAACTCTGTTAGTAATCACTCTCATTGTTCCTTCATGAAACTGATTTTCTTTATAATTTTAGATGCAGGAACATAGAATAATGCAAGTTATTTCATTTTATTGCGGATCCTATGCCTCATGTTCAGCTCATGCTCTAACAAACGGCTTATTCGAATTTCGGTATTAAAGCTACGAAAAGCGCGACCCCACAAATTACTTTCAAGAACGTCATTTCATAGATAAATGGTTTAGCGCGATGCCAAATATAAATCGACCTAGTTCAAATAAACCAGGATACTGTACGTTTGATGAATGCGAAGCGAACACGCGAAGAGGCATCGAAAAGCATCGTCGCACGTATAGACCACTAACACGTATACATCCCGATCTTGCACGCGCCTTCATTTTTCTTTTTTTACTTCTTTTAAAGCTGAGGAGGGTGAAAAATAACTCGCAGACCACGCATTAAGGGACATCCATTTTACACCGGCGCTTCCTCCCTCATCCACCAGTGCCGGAGTTCCGGGCGATAAGAACGTAATTTATCGTTTCGTTCCAGCGGCTGCAGGCATAGAATATATCACCGTTCGGATCGTGGAGAGATAGCGCGTCGCGACGACTCCTGTTTCCTGCGAGGAGTCTTTCTATGAATAGGGTGAAGACGAAATTAAGGCCCGAAAACCGAACACGTCGGCGTACTTGCGCTCACCTCACATACTAACGCATCGCGGAGACGTGTAGCTTTTCGTGAATATTCACGCGCGTTTTAGAGAATATGCAATAACGGGGAAGCGATTCTGTAAATAATCCTGAAAAACAATTTATAGGACTCACGATGCTAAGAAGAGCAAACCAAAAAGTAAAGGAGAAATAGCCCAGTCCTGCCATTTCATTTTATTATTTTTTTTTCACCAAGTATTGTCTGTGAGAGTCGTGGTTTGAAAAACGACGCTCACCTAACGCTTCCGCGCTGCGATCGTTTTCGAAGATACGCGGAGTGTGTTGTACGCAGAAGCGTAAACTGATCGCATCGCCGTGATTTATTCGAATAAAATGAAACAACCAGCGGAAAGCGTTACTCGCCGGTAACGACTACCAACGAAGCTGGATTTTGTATGGACGCAAAAAAAAATGTAATATCAAAGAGCCCGTAAGCGCCATGAAATTACCCTACGTGCAGCCATGGTAATGCACCTCTGCGATAGTTATTTTAAGCACCTGTGCAACCGTTACTTAACTCTTAATCACTGGCCATTGCTGCTGCGGCGGCTAGAAGGAAAAGTTCAGTACGTCATACTTAAATGAAAAAAGAAATATGCACTGGCTGAAGTATTAGCGGGGGAGTTCTGTTGGCATATGCGCGTATTCTAAGCAGTGATTTCAATTTGAATGGTGGTAGAAACAACGAAATGTTGACTACTTCCGCAATACTGCATTCGATCAATAAGATGACACGCGGTGGAAGTCGTGGGATCAAGCTTTTATTCGCTGCTTTTGTATCCGTGTGCGTAGTGCACAACCGCTCGACTGACTGACTGACTGACTGACTGACCGACTGACCGACTGACCGACCGACCGACCGACCGACCGACCGACCGACCGACCGACCGACCGACCGACCGACCGACCGACCGACCGACCGACCGACCGACTGACTGACTGACTGACTGACTGACTGACTGACTGACTGACTGACTGACTGACTGACTGACTGACTGACTGACTGATTACCAAGAGTTTCTTCACATGCTTGCTAATTTGCCTGCAATGAGCAAGTACACGTTTTCTTTGCATTCAGCTTCAATTCGGCCGTTGTGGCTGGGTGTTGAACCCCGCCACAACGCACCCATTCGCAATACATGGGTGTTCACCATATTGATGCAGGACTGTCGATAGTACCATCGATACTATCGATAGCCGAGTGACTATCGAACCACCGACGGTAAAAAAAAAAGCTATCGTTAGCGCTACTGATGGCAAATTTTATAGTACTTCCCCGAGTGCGTGGTATATATGGTGGAGCAGGCGTAGCATGCTATCGGCAAGAATGTTCGCATGCTTTTGTTCCTTCACCAGAAGGCGTAGCTGACACATGATAATTAAGTTGAAGTGTATGGCTTTATTGGAAATTAAGCCATTACGTGCGGTAGCACTTCACTGCTTCAAATTTATATTGAACTTGTGCTTTCCAAATGAAAATATCAAGAACTGAGTTTGTTAATTGTAAGGTGTAAGTGGTTATTTGTGAATATGAGTATATTGATGTACATATTGCGATATTTTCACAGCGAAAATAATTTATTTGCTTCGCCGAAAGATTGAGTATAGGTTAAGCGAACTGAGTATTGCTGATAGTAAGGTATCGCAAGGGTTTTGGCAGTATCACCGGCCAACAACAGCATAATCGTTCACAGCACTATCGATGGTATTGTTGGTAGTAATACTACCGATGGTACTATCGATAACACTATCGATAGTTTATGAACAGTAGTCTATCGATAGATTTCTTATACTATCGATGCTATCCATAGTCAATTTACCGATAGTTTTGCATCACTAGTTGACCAACCACGAAGCGTTACTTCGGGCAATATTCGAGCGCCTCCGTGTTATTCTATCGCTAAACTTCGCAGCCTAAAAGGGCCCTCTATTTCAGTGAGTGTCGTTAATTATGTTTTCAGTTTCGCAATCCGCTTACATGAACAGGAATAGGTGGGTGGGTTGAAAGACTGAAAAGGCAGGGATGCCATAAAGATGAGTGTTTCATTCGTTGCTTTAGGCAGGAATAAAGGAGTAGCGGGATGAAAAAAAAAGCAATAAAGATGATTTCAACGCAAGGGCAATCTTCATAGTCTCTATATTGCGGATGCTTTTATTTAAACAGGCGGGGCCGTAATGCAGATCCATGCACCCTCCAACGACATTTTTGTTCTTAATGTCAAGGAACGTTCCCCTTATATTTCACGCACTTTACAGTACTTCACCGTTACACGGTCATTAATATGAGAAGCGATAGTCGGTAAGGTCAGTCACGCAATGCAGGCGGAAAATGACCCGAAGTATGTTGCATTAATCAGTGCCAAGGTCAGAAAAACGCAATCGACAACAGCGATGCATAGGGCGGAGCGATGACAGCCAGAAACTTGCATGGACATGATGGAGCCGAATTGGTCAGTTGAATCAAGAGAGGAATAATTGAAGACCACTGGTACGAGCTCGCCTTCTACAGCGGATGCAAAAGAGGCCCACAATGATAACAGTTACCTACTCAATAGCACCACTTTGCGATATGTGCGCTACTGTCTAAGCAAAGACCAGCCGCGCTTCAACGTCAAGGTTGTACGGGAAACACGAACTCAGGGCACATGGGCTGCCCTGACTGTAGTTCTCAAATGCGGATCATGTCCCGGCCCCTGCATAACTGCAAATGTTTGCGTCGTAACGACACTGCGGCAAGCCGGCGAATTACGCATCACAGAGCGGCCATCGCATACGAACGTCGGCGAGAATCGGCGCTCATGACAATCATTACGTAACCACAGTCCACGAAGGACCCCGACTTCGAGGTCCCCGCTTTCTCTTTCATCCCTCCCCCGTGTGCCCCTCGGCTTACCAGTCAGCGACCGTTGTACAACCGGCCGAGTTTGCGCAGAACGCGAAAGAGATATGCGATAAACGAGCGTCGACGTGAACGTTCAAACGACATCGACCATACTCCGGGGGCCCCAATTAACCGCCGCCGATTAGACCCCGAAGACGACGAAGAGGACGATGCCGACGCAATCTGTGTGCCGCGTCTTTCGCCTCCCCTCTCTCCATGCAATGCGATGCCACGAACGCTTAAGCGATGTGGGCCAGCAGAGCGTAGCACGACGGCCAGCGCCTCCTTTGCGATTCACCGAGCCCACCGCACCCCTTTCGTGCCGACGCCGCATCGATCACGAAAGCGCGCCTGTGGGAATGCGTACAGGCCGCAGCCGCGGGATCGTGATTAACGATTCATCAGCGCGAAAGACTGCCCGCTGCTCTAGTTAAAGTTAAGGCAGAGCGCACGGCGGCAGCTAGCCAGCAGCCTCCGTGTTTAGTTTTAAGCGAGTCGTGCTTCTTTGGCCTTGCTAGTTCAAGAAGCGGGCGATTGTTCGGGACCCCAATGGGCGTCTCCCCGGGCCGAGCGGGGCCGATCGTCATGCAAATTGGCTGACGGCCCGTGGCGCGCCGAGTGAAAATCAGACGAGACGCGGAAGTGACGCAATTCGCCAGGGCTCGCCGAGTAGACGCACGGGACGTTTCGGTAGCTTTGCACGGGCTTGTCGTTACATATGTTATCGGGGATTAGAGGTTTCCCATCCCTGGGCACGCCGAGGCAGGGCCGCGTTGGTTTATGAAGTCTTCCTAGAGAAATGGGTCCAATCTGATCGTGTGCGCGCCTATTCGGAATGTATGGGTCTCCACCCTTATTGAAACCCTGCATGAAGGACGCGGTAATACACGCTTCCAGGAACTCTGACCATCCGGAGTGATGTATCGTCTCGTCAATTAGGACTTGATGTCCCGTGACGCTACAGATAACAGTTCTGGAATAGACTTCTGAGAAGTGAAAAGCGGGGAGAGGAGAAGGGGGCTTACCAAGGTGCAGCTCGATGTTTAGTGTCCTAATTTGTGTCCTTCCGGGCAACGGCTACGTCAATTCATAAATATTAATTGACTAAAGCAGGCTCCCGCGATAGCTGGCACATAGTTAACACCTTCTAAGAATGGCAGTGCAGGAAATACATGGGCACAAAGGAGAGGACAAGTGGCACTTCTTTTGTCCTTCATGTGTTTCCTGTAGAGTCAATGTTAGGTCTGTAACAAACCTTCCCCTATCCAGCTGTCCTGGACGTTTCTGCTTCTGCGAGTGCACAGAATCCCACTTACACAATACTGGTGACGTAAAGAAGAAAAGAAATGGCCTCTTTTTCTTTTTTTAGAGCGGCTCTGTACTGTTAGGGTACCGGGACTTCGCGTCCGCGGACAGTGACAGCAAACGGTTCCACGAATGGAAGCCCCACTGAAGTTAGGCTATTAAATTATTAAATTATTAAATTATTCTGCTCGGTTCTTTTAAACGCTTGGATAATTACAAAATAAAACGCGAGTATCCCCGTGGAAAGCGTCATTCAGAAGTGGTATTCGCTTTCGGTGCATCGCCTTTCGTGCGAAACCGCAAAGTGGAAATGATCCGCAAACATGGTAGCACTGGCCAGTCATGACGCTATAGCAAAATTTAATATTTTCACAGCACACCGTAACTATACCTTTTTCTAAATAATTAAACAACAACTACAGCGTAACTATACCTTTTTTCAACACTAATTAATAATTAATTAAATAATAAACGTTTATTTCCGAAAGATTGTTTTCA
Source organism: Rhipicephalus sanguineus (assembly GCF_013339695.2). NCBI lineage: Eukaryota > Metazoa > Arthropoda > Arachnida > Ixodida > Ixodidae > Rhipicephalus > Rhipicephalus sanguineus. The sequence continues at coordinate 79,050,983 of NC_051183.1, read as the reverse complement.
GCGTGCATGATCAGGTCACTGTAGGTGGGAGGGTCCTTTATTCATGAACCCTCTGGCCGCCATCGCAGCCCGGGTTCTGAGCAAGCCTTAGATGCCTCACCAAACGCGAAGATTGACCGTCGGCGTCGGCCTCCTGCGTTGTCGGGAACACGAGTTATACAAAAAGTCATCACCACGTGATGACGTCCCCATATGATGTCATCATGACGCCTCATATCGTCAAATTTGTGACGTCATTGTGACGGCACGTGTCGCAACGTCGCATGATGACGTCATCACGTGGCATCGTAGCTTGGTCAAAGGTGGGCCGATCACGGGGGCAGTGGAAAACCAGGTGAGGTGCCTGCGATCTTGGAGGTAGTGTAAAATCACGTTATGTGCAGAAGGCTTTCGGACGATGGCACGGCAGGGTCAACACATCGACTGAGAAGAAAAAAAAGATGACTATTGGCCGCGAGATCGACCTATAGGTGACAGCACCGTCGCCGCGTTAGTGTGGAGAGGCCGTCGGCGGCGCGTATACAAATACACACATCGGCGCTTCGTTGTCAGCGGTTTGAGCCGATTCTCGGCGAATAAAATGCGTTGACTGCAGCTTACTGGTAATACATATGCTCTTCATTGTTGAATCGATGCACAAAGATCATCCAGCGGTACTATTACTAGTGAAAAAAGCTCAATCTGCCGATGAAAGGGATGCTTGCCCTGGAGATAGTCTGCGCTTATGCACTTTATGATGCTTTTGGTTGTTTTCTCTGGACGTGTTGGGCTTGTGGTCTGTGTACTACGCGCTGCTGTAGCACGACTGAACTACTTAAGTGTTTACTTCCTGTTCATTTGTATACCAGTCAGGGGCGTAGCCAAAAAATTTCTTCGGGGGGCGGGGGGGGGTTCGAACATGCTTTATGTGTGTTCGTGGGTGCGTTTGTATCTGTGCGTATATATATACATATACACATGCAATATTGAAAAATTTCGGTCGAGGAGGGGAGGTTGAACCCCCGCCCCCCCGCTGGCTACGCCCCTGATACCAGCCCATATTCCATATTCCCGTGCAATGAGACTGAACACTGCTCGAGCGAATACGCATTTTTTTATTATTGTTCAGTTCTCCATGAAATTTAGGACAGTTGATAAGTTTAGTCAGGAAATCTACGTGATCAACTGCGCTTTAGCGCCACAGAGACGTTCAACACGTACGCACTTGTTCTTTATCTAGTAACAGAATAAAAAGGTAAGCGTTTAGCACAGAGCTTTCATCGATTGATTACATGCACGACAGTGATGCAACAAAGGTCCAGTTATTCTGTGGAATAAGTGTCTTTTTTTTTTTCGAGATAATAATGTCCGCTGCCTTCCATCAATTATAACACTTCCAGCAACGCTCAGATAATGTAAAAAAAGGATAAGGCTTTGCGTGAAATTATACCACAGATATGTAAGGCACGCCGTCGGGAATAATTTTGAACATCTGGGTTCTTCAAAGCGTACCTAAATCTGAGCACACGGGTGGTTCTGCGTAAATTTCGCCCTAAGTTAAAATTGCGCGCGGCAACTCCATTTCACCCATGCCGTGTTATTCCATTGTTTTTTTAGAGGACAGTTTCAGTACGAAAGCGTCAGACTTCACTTGACAGAAATATTTCGCTGTAGCGGGACCATGATCGGTACAATAAAAGGACAGCTTAAGCACAACTACAGCCCATCGCGTAACCGATGAACTATAGTGCTGCAGTTATGTACCTTACAACAACGCGAAAGTGCATGGCCTAGAGCTCGCTTTTGTTTACCAACGAGTCGCTAAAACGTCGCCTTCGCACACTATTTAATGCTCCTCATGTTTGGGGCTATGCCAAGAGCACTTTAGGATGCTCTTAAACCAGAAAGCGGCACCAACTCTGAAATGATTCTGGCGAACGAAGGGTATACGACACCAATACACAGCCCTCTCGAAAGTCGCACTTACTGACCTTATTACAATGCGCATGCAGCCGAGCAAGCCCACTTGCTTCTGTACACCATGTTAGGTATACGTACGAGCAGTTAAACTCGCGCTAACACAACAGAACAGAACGTGCATGACGTGCGCGCACATGCAAACACGACGTGGCTAGCAGACGACGCAGGGAGCAATCCACACTAGGCGCGCTTCAGCCAGTAGCCACCAGGCGGCGACTCCGCTCGATCTCGCGGCCAATCGCCTTCGAGTTGTCTTAGCTGAATGCATAAGCTACCCTGGGGGTTTAGGAACATAAGTCAACGGATACGAACCTATCCGTGAAAATATTATTCCTAAGCTAACAACTCAGTTCCTAAGAAAATTCAGCAAGGTTAAACTTGGAAGAATACTGTTGGGCGAGTTTGTGTTCAATGATAAAAAAACTGCGCAAAAAAAACGTGGACAAAGGCAGAAAAGAACATGCTGTTCTTTTCTCCCTTTGTCCACGTTTTTTTTTTTTTGCGCAGTTTCCCTGATAATATTAAACATATTCTACACTAGCTGTCTAAAAATCGATCCGCGGGCATAAATTGATGATCCTGCCGTCGCTTTGCTTAAGACATCGCCAAGTTCACTACTTAGAACCTCAGTTTGCGCACAGGAGAAAGTTCACAACGTTTTTTATTCCACGCGCGGTCAAATTATTGGGAGGCATTGCCGGTGCATATCTAGTGTTTTTCAGCGTGCGTTCGAATGTCTTTTACGTGTTGTGTTTCGTCCTTTTCTTTAAGTTGGTGATTGTTCTTATCTCTTTTGTATTCACTCCTGGTGCTCTGCATGTATATGAAATATTGGTAACGATCCTATATGTATTCGACTACATAAGATGAAATTTTTGTACTTCCATCTACGAAAAAAAAACAAGAGTCATTTGACTCTTTTCTGAGAGTTCATTATTCCCTCTTCGGTGAGTCTTGTGACCCAAGAAGGAGTTAACGTGTCTCTTTAAAGAGAGTCATACACGTGGCCAGTCAGGGCACAAAAAAAGAGACAAAAGGCACTTTTTTGTTTCTTACACAGTTGCACTGTATTAACTCATGGTGCTATGTAATCTTCTTTGTGTAATGTGTAAACCCCATCTGATTGGTGTTTTGACCGCAGTGTTTTCTGAAACATTATCGTCATCATCATCATCATTGCCAGCCTGTTTTATTTTGACAGCAGGACGAAGGCTGTCCCAGTCATCTCGAATTAACCCCACCTTGTGCGAGCTGGTTCCATCTTATGGCCGTGAACTTCCCTTATTAATCCGCTGGGTACATAACACATAACACACACACATACCACATAGCATATAACGCACACATAACAGCTCCGCTGTAAGATTAGTACTGTTAGACACTCAAAATTAATTGATTTTACATACATGTACAAAACAAAACCGGAATATTATAGAGACTTGAGGAAAGCATATTCGATACATATCATCATTGTCATCGTCATCATCATCATCATCAGCCTGTCTACGTCTACTGCAGGGCAAAGGCCTCTCCCATGTTCCGCCAATCAACCCGGCCCTGTGCTTTCTGCTGCCACGTTATACATACAAACTTCTTAATCTCATCTACCCAACTAATTTTCTGTCTCCCCCTCACGAGTTTGCCATCTCTTGGAATCCAGTCAGTTATCCTTAATGACCACCGGTTATCCTGCCGATGTGCTACGTGCCCAGCCCATATCCATTTCTTCTTCTTGATTTCAACTATGATATCCTTAACCCCCGTTTGTTCCCTGACCCACTCTGCTCTCTTCCTGTCTCTTAAGGTTACAACTATCATTTTCCTTTCCATCGCTCGCTGGATCGTCCTCAATTTAAGTTGAACCCTCTTTGTAAGTCTCCAGGTTTCTGCTGCGTAGGTAAGAACCGGTGAGATACAGCTGTTATATACCTTTCTCTTGAGGCATAGTGGTAGACTACCATTCATGATTTGATAATGCTTGCCGAATGCTTGCCCAATAAAGAAGGGCGTACGGCAGGGAGACACGATCTCTCCAATGCTATTCACCGCGTGTTTACAGGCGGTTTTCAGGGCCCTAGATTGGGAAGAATTAGGGATGAGAGTTAATGGAGAGTATCTCAGTAACCTGAGATTCGCGGATGACATTGCATTGACGAGTAACGCGGTAGACGAATTACAGCTCATGATTACTGAACTGGATACGGAAAGTAGAAGAGTATGTATGAAAATTAATGTGCATAAAACTAAAGTAATGTGGAACAATCTTGGCAGAGAACAGCGCTTTGCGATAGGTGGCGAGACACTGGAAGTTGTAAAGGAGTACGTCTGCATAGGACAGGTAGTAACCGCGAGCCGAACCATGAGAGTGAAATAACTAGAAGAATAAGGATGGGATGGGGCTCATTCGATACATATCAAGAAGGAAATATATGCGTGCAAGGGTTACAAGAAAGTGACAATTAGCTCTGATAAATAACAAAGAAAAAGATAAAAAATACAAGCAATCATCACATGTTTACAATATGCATTTGAAGTTCCTTGGATGAGGAGCTGTATACACCTTGATAATTTGTTAAAATGTGTGGCAGAGTATGTTGTAATGAATGTACGTTAGAGTTGTGACAAAACCATGGAACATACCAAGTATCATTATTGCTCGTACTGGCACAAATGATTCTTGGTGTCAGAGTTGCAGTATATTCAAGAACATTTTTTGAAGGCAGTATTCGAGAAGTAAAAAGAGGTTAGAAGGCGAAACGTGCAGAAAAGTTCAAGTTTATTTGTCTTATGACTTAAAAAATCTGGTCGCGTTGTCGCCAGGAAATTCTTGTTGTGAATGGGCCGATTCGTCTTTTGCAAAGCAAAGATTGTCATAATAATTGTCTTTCCTGCAGTTGCCCACGCTAAGGTACAGCAATTTAAGTGAAAAGAAACTAAGGCATAATTAATGTTAAGTTTTGCTTTAGGTAGAAGATGCCGACATCGAGACAAAACAGCCGTGATAGCAGACAGTTTTGTGTAGATATCTTGAATGTGTTTATTCCAAGTAAAGTACGAAGAAAAAAAAGTAATGCCCAATATTTCATGTTCATGAACAATTTGCAGTTCTTTACTGGCATGCAATAATGTTTGACTACTAGGAAGAGGTTTTTTTCGCTGCGATATAACCTTACTTTAGTTTTCGTAGAATTTACGTTTAGGAAATTAGCGATTGACAACTGAGACAGCTTACTGAGAGATACTTACATTTGTTACATTACTTTTTAGGTATCTGGAACAGAAAAAGAGTAATGTCAGCGCGTGATATGATAAATTTTACAGCCGTTCACTTGCAGGGAACAACATTGCAGACACCGCACCTTTGCAATAAATAATTAAAAAGAGAAGCTTTGGACTTAGAAGGCTCAAACGTATACAAACAAGCCTATTCAATCAGTGCAGTAATGCCACCTCCACAACAGATATTCAATACGCTCCCGATCTATCACTCCATAAAGCTGCGCACCGAGCTGTCCGCCTGTAGACGGCTTGCAGACACAAAATGGTACCTGCATTCCGAGCTTGCGGCTGTGTGACCACGACTATACATACAAACCATAAACTTAGTTCGCATTGTTACACGTTCAAAAAGAAAAATATGTCAAATCCTGAATACAAAATGCAGTCCGCGCGTGAGTTGCAAACCAGCCAGCCTATATAGTTTCGTCCTTGCCGGTTCTGGTGGTATTACACGAATAAAAAGAATATTTCTCCCGTTCTCGATTTGCGATTCAGATTTGCACCCGCGCCGCATAATTGTGAGGCGTCGTGTGACTACACTATCCGGAAGATATGGTTCGCAGACGGTGTAGCTGTCAACCTATGCTGTCCGTTCTCGGCTTATACGTCGTGTAACAGCTGTTATACACCGGCATCACAGCACGCGCGTCTCAACGGATTTTCAGCGCCGGCGCGAGAGAAGCCGACTTCCGGGATTAAGTCCTGGATCAGGACGAGTACGCAACTGCTCTTGACGAAGCACGCGCCCGCTTTGCGAGCGCGCGTCCTACAGTATAAGACCCCATATAAGGTCACACACTGGAAACAAGACGTTGTTTTGATGGAGGGGGGAGGGGGGAGCAGCCTGCAATTCAGTGCGTTATGGATCACCTTTCGCTTGTTTCCGGCACTTTCAAAAGGCAGTCGTTTTTCGTCGAGCAGTCTTAGAGCGATAGGTATCAATAACTAAACTCGTGATGCGCACGGCGAGGCTGCTTACGCGAGTGAAATCAATCGCAGTTATCGCTAAACGTGCAACTGCGAGTCTTCAGAGATGATTGGTATCTTTTTTTTAGTCTTAAAACAAGTTTCGTTTTTTTTAACTCTCACATGTTTTAGGTACCCAGGCCGTGTACTGTAGGTAGATTTCTCCAACGTGCAGACATGTTGCATCCTATTTTTTTCTATAAAATGTGAGATCTACCCTATAACAAAAGAATAAAACTTCAGTGAACAAATGGTCAACCAATCGCTGTCGGGCATATATTACGATCTATGACTTCCGTCTGATTACATCGCAAGACAGCCAGAAAAAATTCTCAGGCTGGAATCCACTGTAAGGTGTGCCTGTCCGATCTCTTGGATGAAAAACACCAAAGTGTCCCTGTTCAATGTAGACGTGACTATTTAAGGTGGTTCAACGCTCGTGTCGACGCTTTCTTTCTCGTCGTCTTTGTGTGGGTGCGCTGTATTATGATAAAGCGTTACCAACTCGCCCAAATTGCTGCGTTGCTTAAAAGATGTATTCTTAACACTTTCAGACGCCATCTATGAAGAACTGTATGTAAATGCGTCAAATCAATGCAACGTCATTTCAAGACACTCTATAATCGATTGCAACGAAAATAATGCCATAATACGATAATTTATGTGTGTTATAGTAATTATTCCCAAGTAAGTTGTTGGTCCCGGCCAATGAGATACGGTTGCTGCGATACCCAGCGACGTTTCTTCCGCCCAGGTAAATATTAAGACACGCCAAGCATGGAACGCGGGAACGCAAGCGTTACAGACAATAATGCCAAGGATGCACTTACGCGAGTGAACTTGTGCGGGCATCAAAAACATCCCCAACACCTCCGTCACATAACACAGGACCGTTCTTGCAAACGTGCGTTTCTTTTGTTACTTTCGCTGCACTGTGAGTCTTTCCTTGGCATCATTGTCTGTTAGTTCTCATTAATATTATGTCTAACAAAGAAAAACGAGCCCTTAAGAGTCACCTTCTTTCCTTTATTCTAAAGCCATTCATTGCTTGTTTTTGCATAAATAGAATCATATCTCGGGCGAGAAATATAGTGTAAATTCGTTTTCGGTTATGTCAATATTGAACTAAGAAAATTCATACTTTAGACGTGGTTCTCGGGAAGCGGCATGTCGAACGACTCGTCGAACGTGGTAGTGCCTTGAGCAATCGTATGCAACAGTACACTGCAAAATGACGTTAAATGAAGACAAAATTATTATGCAGGCGGTTCAATTCATGCAAAGCTCAATGTTTCTGGCTCTTTCTCAGCCACTAGTCGATACAACTAACAAAAACAAGTGGTGTACACAACTGCTTACATAGCGTGTCAAAGGGTTAAAGAAAAAACAACATGCACTAAAGAGGTGAGGGCTCGTTTCAAGTGTTCACAGCCCTCAGAAATGAACTCTTTCAATTATTCAAGCGCAAAAGACGTTCTAAAGTGAACTGAGCGGTCTGACCTTCTAAAGAGGCTATATTATTGTAGTAAAAAACAGCGCGAAAAACTAGAGACAAAAGGGAAGAACAACACGGCACGAGTGTCTAGTTTTTCGCGCTGTTTTTTACTATGAGTACATACCAACCATCCAGCTTACCACTCTCTTGAAGTTCTATAACTACCACAATTATTGACGCAATTAAGAGCCCGCGTATCGTGTATTAATGCGCGTAGGGCTACGAAAGTGAGCTTTTCATCATTCTGTACTCAAACCATAGGAACAACAGGAGCTGGTAACTTTTGGTGAGTCAAGAAAATCTTATTGGTCATATTTGAACGTAAAAAAAGGTGTATTCTTAATACAGAAGGAAGTTACAGAAGCAAGTTGAAAGTCTGTCCTTCGGCCCCGTTAACCCTCTGTCACGTTAAACCAACGCCTCCTCTAGAAAGATGCCTGCCGCGTGAGGCAAAAACAGCCTGCCCTACCCTTTCCCTCCTTCACCGTTTCTAACGAGGGCAGTAGCTGGCGATCCTTGCGGTGGTCCGCTTGCAACACACATTTGCGCATGCGCACATTACCTCCGTCGATGTCACACCACGTCAGCCCCATTGAAAACAATAGGGGAGAACTTGGCGCCATTGCTCGACAAGCGACCACAACTCAAGGCAGGACGGCTACAATGGGATAGCCAGCGACGCCGCAGGCATGTTCCTAGAGCAGGCGTTGGTTAAACCCTTGGTCGCGGTACTTGCCGCAGAGATAGACTTCCTGGAAGCGTGTCATTGAGACGATCTGCTATGCTCATGGTTTTTTTAGCACGTGCTAAGCTAACCAAATATGTATATGTTTGCCGTTTTTGAATAAATTCTGACTTGATAGTTTGAGCCGTGTCCGTGTTCCTTCGTCTTGGTTAGCTCGGATCCGGAAGAGCAACTCTGGCCTGTCCAGCTGGCTCAAAACGCCGCAAGGCCCAAGGGCTACTGGCCACCATTTAGGCGGGGACCTGGTCCCCAAACCGCTGGACCCAATAAAGTTATCTCTCTCTTGCGACGTCGTTCTTTTGCGCACCATCGTTCTAAGATGAATTACCAACTCGCGCAGCAGACCGTCCTTCTTAAAGTCCGAGTGATTCATAGAGTAAATTTAGGGTACTAGCTCTTAAAAACTGTACCAGCATGGAATATGGACACTTGAATCGTGGTCTTCCTTACGATTTTCGTCAGCATGCTACGCAGCGCTTATCTGTATTATGCATATGTGTGTGTGTGTGTGTGTGTGTGTGTGTGTGTGTGTGTGTGTGTGTGTGTGTGTGTGTGTGTGCGTGCGCGCGTGTGTGCGACACATGAAGACGTGGCAGGAGAAGCCGACGAGGAAGAGGGGCGTGTGCAATTGATTACAAGCATGGCGTCTGAGCCACAGACGCCACCACTTCGAGTGTCATATGTGTGTGTATATATATATATATATATATATATATATATATATATATATATATATATATATATATATGGAATATTATACGCTAATACTGCGTTATATTGTACACATGTAAGATTCACACTTTCAATTATATTCATTACCTTGACGTTGATACTTACAGCTCATATTAGTGTAAACATTCAATACCCCTATCACACTCTACACTAGCTATATTCCATTGACTGTCGGTGTTTTCCTTTGTGTTTGTTTTGTACACTAGTGCTACCCACTGGGTAGGTCGCGTACAATGTAAGAACTGTTGCGATGTCTATGTCCCTGAAAATGACGACGTTTGCCCGCCGCCTGCGCGCACGCCGTACTAGCCACTCCATTACAAGCTGGTCGCTTGTACTTTTTGACTCCTTGACCTTCCGATTCGTTGGGCAAACAACCAGGACTAATCTCATACCGGCTGCTTCACGCAATGCAAAGAAAACACAACACAAAAAAAAAAAGATTGCGTCATGTACCCGATAGAAACAAAAGATCGGTTATTGAGGCCGTAACAATAAAGCAGGAGCGATTCGCCGGAGCACGAACGTGGGCAAGGCAGCCGCGCAAGGCGTCCATTTCGTACCCCAAACGGTATAATGTAAACGCCTTGCGTAAGCCGCAAGGAAGCGCATCCTCTCTCTGATCCCAAAACGAGGGGTCATTTGTTTGTGTTGTTTAGAAAGTGGCTCGCTTTGCACGCGCCTGCGAGACGCAGTCAGCGAAGCATATTCGATAGAAAGGAAATCAGAGAATGAATGGCTTGCACAACTTGTTCGAAAAGAACATAAAAATGGACAATGGGTACATCCCCTTAGCCACTGTTCATGACATGCCCGTTCCACTGAGAGGACCTTGACATGCTTCTTATACCGTTAGTCTGCCTTCGAGCTGTAAAGCGCAGCTACAAACCTGCTCTACGGGGCCAATAAAGACCACCATGCAGGAGGCTTTTTTTTACGTTTCATCAATATTATTTATATATACACTGTTGATCAGGGCGATCAGGTTACGTGCACCAATATGACCTGTAATGCGTGCGCTTGAGGTATTTCAAAATAATAGGTAGGCCTCTGCGTTTTCGGAGATTATTTTTCTTGAAATTCGGAGGCTGTTTTTCGGAGTTTACCTTTTTGGCAAAGTTTCTTGGTTTCGTCGGAGTCTAGTTTTTCGTAAATTCCAAATTCTCCGAAATTCGGAGTTTAATAGTGCGTTATTCTCCATACTCCAATATCTTAGATGAAATGATATCTGAACACGAAAACATCAGAACGTCATGAAGTGTATCCTAGCGAACTTTTATGTTATGTGTGGACATTCAATTTGTAGTGAATACTTGTGTTTCGTAAAATTTTGTGTTGAGTAAACACTTTTTTGTTTTGATGGAAGTTGGACTGTCTGTGTGAGTGTACTACTATGTGCATTTGTATGGTTTTGTGCTTGTTCACTACTTTGCGACGACAACTATCATGCAAGAGAAACGTAGTAGCCAGCGCCCCGCATTGGCACCTCTCCTCGCATATGTTTAATTTAAGAAAAAGCGTATTTTAGTTGTCGGATGGCTTTGAACTCACAAACATTATAAACAAAAACACAAATTCTTGAATACAAACACCTGCGTTTGCGCGCATTACAACCTTAAAGCTTGTTGTATTAGGTTCAAGTACACTTTACGCGGTCCGTATATTCGACGTCGTCAGTCAGCGCTTCACTGCCGCCAGGGGACCGCATATCAAGATGTCGACTCGTGCTCCCAAAGGATATACGTTGACGTTTCTCGCTCCGTGCGCGGCAAGCCCTTCGTTAAATGTGTGATGGTGCGGTCTAAGAGATACTGTTGACGTCTAGTAAACTTTATGTCGGCCATACCGGCTCATGTATCAATGACCGCTTAGAACATGCCCTTTCGATAGAGAACTCAGCAGGGCCATATTGACCGTTAAAATCGGAGTTTATCGGATAAATCCGAATTGTCAAAAATATTACCGGCGAGTATTTACCGGATTTTTTTAATTATCCGAAAACACGGAGCCTTGCATTATAGATCATTAAGTCCGAAACCTGCACAAAGATGGTTGGCTTAATATAAAATTGAAACGACGGCCTCGAAGCATCAGCAGAAATCTATTTGCAGCTTGGAAACAAATCCATCAAAACTGTCGAACAAGAGAGTCGATTATAAAAGCGTTGTCCTTTTTTTGCCTGTTACTCTCGCGGTATTTTTGACAGATATCGCACATGAATATATATTTTACCATATGTACTCCGACGCATGCAACAAATTTAATATTTCACGTTGACGTCTTTATTCAACATCAATCTCACATCCCACTCTCATGAGGACCAGAATTCAGCGATCATAGACGAAATAGGAACTTATCTGAAAGACTGCGATTACGCATGAAATTGGCAGACAACACAACAATTGGATTGATACTGAATAACGACAGTGTCGCTGTTAGAACAGCTGACAGTCCGAACAATTCAATTTTGGACAAGAGTTATCAACATTAAGTCAACATGTGTGACAACAGCCGACGTTTGCCAACATTAAGCCAACACTGCGGTCACCATGAACGATCAATTAGCCAGACGTAGCCGAAGTTAGCCACAATTGATCCAAAGTTACCCATTATTATTCATTATAGTTATAACCTGTGATGGTCGGATGCGAGGGAGTATCGCAAGCCGGGACGCCATCGGTCGATTGCTGATCAAGACGGGAAGGAGAAAGGACGTGTTACGAAAAACTAGTTCTTCGTCATCCATCATCGACCTCTCCTGCGTCCACTGCCAGACAAAGCCCATACCATCGACCTTGTTTTGGGCCATCTGACAGCCTCATAAGCAAACAAGTGGTTTTTTTTTTTCCATGTACCAATCATCCCGAAACTAAATTATTATAGTTAAACATTATTGAGTATGAGTTCACTGATACGACATATCGAAGTGAGATACACTTCAATGCGATTAAGGGCACAGACAAATCGTATAGAAGTGGAACACACTTCAATGGCGTATTCCTGGTTATTTTTTACCATATCGGGTTCCCGCAAAGCACTGCGCACAAGCATTTTCCTATTATTCCACATAGGCCACTGACATAATATAGTCTTGGCGAATGGATATCAAATCCGGGACCTCGTGTTCAGCTGCAGAACACAACATACTCGCCGAGCCACAGCACTGAGTAGCAATGCTTACCTGAAATGTTGCCCGTCAGCATTACGTATTACGTATACCCCAGGCGTGCATCTATTTCTCAACTACGATACGCGAAACTCGGTCAACATTTGATATTCCGTAACGATTGTTCCAATCACGTTGCTTACTCCACAGTGCTGCTTCCACGGAAGCGCTGCAATTCCAGCGCCATATTGCCGCAATCATTCATTCAATCAATCTGCCAATCAAACCCGAAGTCAACCAGTCACTCGTATGTTTTATATTTCAGGAACTATTACGCACTTTAACAAGGTATGTTGCTGAGCTAGTTGGTTCATTACTTGAGGAGAAAAGGTGTGGCGTTAAAAATACTGGGTTCGTATTTCCACCTTGTCCCTGTCCTTTTAGTGCCATATCCTTCTTCCTGAAGCTATTTCACAGGTCATAATATACATATGGCATCCCCGTAGTCACCTCAAATGGGACATCATTGTGTACATTTCGACACAGATATGTACGTGTTATGTATGTGTTGAATGCTAATACGCAGTCGTACGCTGATAGGTATCACACATTTCTCTTGGTTTTTCATGTTGCTTAAGCCATTTGAAAATGATATTCGTGTCTTCATAAAACAAACATTGCCTTGCAACATTAAGAAGCTTTCGGACAGCAGATCTGTCTTGCGAAGTTTTCTTCTGACTTCGCAATATGCATATGTACGCCGATAAAATGACTTTCACATTACCGCGGTAGCTAAGCTGACTATGCAGTGTAAATATAATGAGGAGAAGAATAAATCAAGGAAGAACGAACGCATTAGGTCCACATGCAACTGAGCAAGCCAACAGCTATTAAGGTTTCGAGAACGAGAAACAGCGAGAGGCGTTCGCGATGATTAAGTGACACGAGGCTCAACCGTGCGCTGCATTCGCGTGTCGCCGCTTAGATGCTCATTAGCATGTCTCGCGCTTCCCCGTGTTTTGCTCGTTTTTTTGTTTTTCCGGTTATCAGAAACTCTCGTATCACAACCTCGGCCCGCACGCACTTACGTGTGTAGTACACACGCAGAGTCGGACGGGTTCCGAGTGTTAATGATAGCCGCGGTTACAAAAGAATGAACACCCTTCAAGCACAAACTGTCCCCAAATCGCTTCCGAGAAAACTATCGGCTTAACTAACCAGAAGCAGCTTATGCAGACTGTAAGAGCGCTAAAACACGCGACACCCCAAAGCAAGCGAGCTACATCACGCTGCCAAGCCTCACCAAATGGTTTTCATCCGTAACACTGAGAGCGAACGGGTTGGTGTCTGGAAAGGGAGAGAGGGAGGGAGGGGGGGGGGGGGGGGCTCGCGGATGGAACGTGGTCAATTGCTCATGCCGCGGACGCGCTCGCAAAGATGCACGTACGCGATACACAACGACTGCTCGGACAGAGCCGGCGATGCATGCGTACGCAGCGAGGCACGCGATCTCGTAAAACAAAAAAACCTAACGATTCGTTGGGGGAGCAGGAGAAGGAGCTGGTTACAGATGCCAGGTAGGATGGGTTCCACGGCGGCGACGTCGTTCAATAGGAAATTACGAGCGCAGCGGCGGAAGTGAGAAAGTGAAAGTGACCGCTCGCTGGGGCTTCCGATCCAGGACGGGAGAGCGTACCACCTGGCGGAGGGTCTCCCCTTCATCGTTACACACACTGCAGTGTGTATTACGGCGGGTCTTCGGCGGAGGCTGGGCTCTCTGCCGTTACACTTTCTCGACCGACCGACCGTCTGACTAGAATTTTAGATCTAGATAAGCGGCGGATTGTGTGCGAGCGCGTCGCGCACTTTCGTCTTGCTTTTCTTCTGTTTGTTTGTTTGTTTCTTCCGCGCGACGGGTGCCACTCTTCGAGGAAGGGCCCCGCTCTCCGCTTGCACCCGGGATAGTTCTCTGCAGGGGCTCCTCCGCATACCCTCTCCTATAGTCCAGGAAGGAAAGAGGAGGGCCAGGCATTCGGAAGCGATGCGGTGTTCGGCCGGCCAGGCTTGGTCCCACCGCCGGCGGTCCCACGCACTGCGGTGCGCACACCCTGTATCACTCTCGAAACGCTTACAACGAACTACCCTTCCCCTCAACCACACCTTCTCTCCTCCGGTGACGTAGTGTGAAGGTAACAGAAGGGGCGTATACAGGTCGAGTATATAAGACAGTCTGCGGACACAGTGAAGTCGCAGTCTCCCTTCCACGTAGCTTGTGCTCGAAGCAACTGACCAACGGTCGCCATGAACGCATTGGTAAGGATCCGCTCAGAAGTGATTGCATACACCTTGAGGTTTCGGCATATCTGCGCTCCGACTTCAGGTCTCGTTACGCTAACGGTCGTGCGTCCATTACTATAACTGTGAAAAGCGAAAGCACGCTAACACTTTAGGCGAAGAACATCAGGAGATAACTAAAGATGAAAGCCATAGAGTAGGGCTTCGAAATACGGCTTGCTCTTTGACGGCTTTTCATTGGAGCCACGTCATGATATCACAAAGCAAGCATCGGGTTCGGCGCTTTTCTATGTTCTTGAACATTGTTGGAAGTCATCTACGACTTGTTCTGATAAAATTTCTCCACATATTTAATCGTAGGTGGTATAGTAGACGTTCTTTCTGGCGTCACATGTCGTGACGTCAATATATTACAGTGGCTAAACCGTGCACCTCAATGCAGCAGAGCTATACGCTGAAGGTAATTCATTGTAAGGACTATAGTATATTGCAATGGCTAACTTTTTATTCTTATTTATTCAGATAATAACCCGTAATCTCAAAGCGCGTTGACAGCTTGCGTTCGCCTGCGTCAACACGGCACCTGCATCACCAATAGATACCCTTAGTATTTTGCGCACCGTGCGCCAGAGGTCAAAGAGAACCATAGAGCTTCTGCGAAACGCGTAAAGAATAATTCAAACGTCCGCATTCCTCTTATCGTATACGGCCGCGCACCCCCTCACCCCCCTCCCCTTCTGTCATTAGCTGTCTCAACACGTCCCTTTTATACCACTAGGTCGCATTACACCAAAGGGAATGACCTGACCCCAAGACGTTCGTTCCAAGTAGATCATGAACTTACAAATCAAAGACAGCATTATTATAACGGTGGTTGGAAATGTGTCTGGCCTAATACTCAGTTTGCTTGAATCAGCACTTCAGGAAACAGCGATACGGCATACATCTAAACAGTAAGTTGATAGCGCGGCATCAAAACATCGCGACAACCGACAGGCAGTGACATCAGTTTTTTTTTTTTTTTTTTACCTAAGAAACGCCTCTTTTGTACTTCCACATCGTTTACCATTCGACATCGCAACCCGCGGAATCGAAAAGCCGCCATCTGTTTGGCTCGATCTTTCCAAAGCTCGGCGTATCCCTTGCCAACCGTATGGCTGTTTTCAGTTACTTAGTGGCATCACGGACGACAAACGAAATCGATCTCAGCCTCCAATCTGATAACAAACTCATACGCAATTTCACGTGACATCTGAAACTAGAGTGGCTCCTACATCACGAAATAACAGCTGTGGTCAGAGACATTCCTACGAAACATTCCTAGATGAAATACTGGCGCTGGTATTGATAAGCTATTGTGATTACAGCAGATTGCTAAGTCTACGTTCATTGAAGCCATAGCGCTGATAACACAGTGACCACAGAAAGAGGACAGGACGTGCGCTACTCACAACTGAATCTTTATTTCGGAAACATGTTGTACTTATAGAGCAACGAAAAGACAGCGATCATCACCACAAAACCGTATCACAAGCGCAAGCCTGCATCATCCAGATACGCGATTTCCTTAGCACTGAGAGCAATCGAGGGCGCACTGACACAATTGGTATCTTCTCTAGCAATCAACCATGCCTCGACAATTTCCCGCGTATCTTTATCAAAGTTCCTATGCAGAACTACGCACTCATTGAACACAGGTCGGCAGCCGCAGTCGTTACAATGCACTGATACATGCCCATCGCGGTAACAGTTAAGCTTCTGTTTATGCTCTCTGAGACTATCATTCAGGCATCTGCCCGTCTGCCCGATATATGCCTTGCCGCACGAAAACGGAAATCTATAAACAACACTTTGAGCACCGGCCACGAAAGGGCACTGGTGCTTCTTCGCGCATCCTCGACGTTTCTTGTGGAAGGGGTCAGAACCCTTACAAAGGCCCACTATGGCTTCAATGAACGTGACGAACCAACTAGCCCAAAAGTCTGTCTGCTAAGTCTAATATGTGTGCCTGTGGCTTCAGGCATTCTACTAACATAAATGATTGCACTCTGCTTGCACTTCATACACCTCACTTTTCCGGCAATCATTGCTTTTTTTAGGCAAACAATGGCGATAAGTGTTTGCGCGCCTGTGTCATCAGTCCGAATTGTTCAATCGGCGACTGATCAGCTCCCAAAATTCCAGAAACCGCTTTAGCAAATGAAAGTACTAAGCGTCATTCCCATTATTGCATCTCCGTGAGAAACCGGTGCTAAACTTCCCTTTTGTAATTTCGTGGAAACATCTGTCACTGAAGCGTGCCCTCCTGATGTCACGTGGGTGCTCATTTGGCAAAAGTGCGCTTTTGCAATCACTGAGGACTCCGTTCACGCGCTCGTAAACGCTGTATGCAAACCACCCAACCATAAAGTAATGATACGACCCATAGGACTCCGTGCGGCACGCATTCTGCCCGGTCATCCATTTGCGTTCGATACTCCATCATTCTAACCTGTTCACTGCCTTCTTACGCAATGTGTTCACGGCATCGATTGACCTCAATCTACGTCATCCAGTAGTGCTGCCTGGCGTCCAGTTTCACAAATCTCTCGCTTTGTGGCACAGGTTTGCACCGTCCTCCTCAGCGCCCTGGTAGGCAGCGCTCTTAGCGGATTCGTCGGCGGCGGCGGCGCTGGAGGCCTGGGAGGTGGCGCCGCCCTCGGCGGTGGCGGCTATGGAGGCTACGGCGGCTATGGCGGCTATGGCGGAGGCCTCGGAGGCTACGGCGGAGGTTTGGGAGTCGGTGGTGGTCTCGGAGGCGGTGGCGGCGCCGTGGGTGTCGGTAGCAGCGTCGTCCTGCTGAACGGTGGCCGAGCGGGCGCCAGCAAGGCAGTCGCTGGACCAGCGTTCCTAGTGCGCACGGTGCATCACGTCTCTCAGGTTCACGGCGGCGGTGCCATCGTGGCCCACTCGGGTCTCGGAGGCGTCGGTGGAGGTGTCGGTGGAGGTGTCGGAGGAGGATTGGGAGCTGGTGGTCTCGGAGGCGGTTACGGAGGCCTTGGTGGAGGTTACGGAGGCCTCGGCGGAGGTTACGGAGGCGGCCTCGGCGGAGGCTACGGTGGAGGATACGGCGGCGGAGCTGGCGGCGGAGTCGTCGGCAAACTTCTGCTCGTCAAGCACCACAAATAAGCGTCACATGTCCCACCCTCATGTTCTTTCCTCACAAGCAGGTAAGAAGTCGTTGTAGGAAACGCATTTGCCTTGTGTTAGAACGCAACACACTGAAAGGCACATTGTTCTCCGCACTGCGACGAGACAGGATGAACCAATGAAAATCACTTGGGAGTCTTTTACTGCCCCTGTAAGCGCTTACTTGGCCTGTCTTTTGACGTTGCCTGCTATAACGTAATGCTAATGGAAAAGGTTCTTTTTAAAGCAATTGATAAGTTCAGCAGATATCCTTTTACTTTTCTAATACCGGACTC
The DNA here is from genome assembly GCF_013339695.2 of Rhipicephalus sanguineus. Taxonomy (NCBI): domain Eukaryota; kingdom Metazoa; phylum Arthropoda; class Arachnida; order Ixodida; family Ixodidae; genus Rhipicephalus; species Rhipicephalus sanguineus. The sequence continues at coordinate 79,032,942 of NC_051183.1, read as the reverse complement.
CAGCAAATATTTGACTGCCTTACAGCAACTAAGTATAGGGAAGTTTATTATCTCATAATGCCTCTTATGTAAATCTTTCATCGATTCAGGCCAGCTTTTGTATTGTCTACGCACGCTCGAGTCACATGGTAGCAGTTTGGTCGGCGAGAGCAATTTTTGTGAACACGCATGCATGAACAAACACGCACATAATACCGTGAATATTCGTTCACGATAAATACAAGGTAATCTCGCTGGATAAAATGTCGATATTCGCCGACCGACATTGTTACACGTCCAACTCCATGGCGTTGATGAAGCTCACCGTGACAGTTATCGATTCCTCGCAACAGAAATTTACAATACCATTAGTTTAGTTCTTTCTATTGAATCGAGTATTGCGCAAGGGGGTATGTAAGTCAACAGGCGTCGATTCCAATTTCGTCAGTGCCATACAAGAAAACGGATTGATTACCTGTGCTGCATTTGTCTAACACAATGCTTCTATATTGTCATTTTTCCACGACAGAGTGAAAAGGCGTCCAGCTCAACCTGTGCAGCACCGACCTTCATGCCAGAGTGACTTGCGTCTGTGATCTAAGTCGAAGAAACCATATTATGTATTCCCGATGGATTGTAAATACACATCAACCCGGATGTTGCTTCCCGTTACCAAATGCTGTGGTCCTGTCTCACTCCAACCTTGTCTGAGCATGCCAGACACGACAGAAACAGCGCTGTTTATGACAAGGACAGAGAATTAGCATAGCTTTGTAGACTAATAAGGTTGAACTCTGGGTCAATTGGTACACAACGCTGAAAGTATAAACCAGTCAAGAAGACGACGGACAAACGAGAGACGCGCACACTAAGAAAATAAGAGTCATTTGACTCGTTTTTGAGAGTTCTGGCTCTCCATGTATGTGACTCTCTTTAAAGAGACACGTCCACTCTCTTTGAAGAGACCATTATACTCTCTTCAGGAAGTCTTACGTCTTGTGACCCAAAAGAGAGTCATATACGTGGCAAGCCATAACTCTCAAAAAAGAGTGTAATTTCTCAGAGTGTGTAACTGGACTATCAACTGTGACTGCACTATCACCTGTGACAGTTGATAGTCCAGTTGTCGTGTGCCACTTCTCTCCTTCGCCCGTCGTCCTCATGACTGCTTTATTCTTTCAGGTTGACACAATAGTGCTGCGCGTGAAGAACAGACATTAAGTTAGTAAGGCGAGAGCCTTAGATGACTCATAAAACGCGATAAGTTACCGTCAACGTAAACACGGGTGATGCAAAATAATCATAATGTAATGACGTCCCCATATGACATCACAAGTCGCCAAAATTTATGATAACGTAACGTCACATCATGACGTGAACCCATGACATCGTCGCTTGGTCAGAGGGGGGCCGATCCCGGAGGCCCGGCAGAATCCCTGTGAGGTGCAAAAAGCTACCAATGCCTCCAATCCCGGAGGCCGTGCAGAACGACGTTGGGTGCAGAAATCGACGGAGAAGAAAAAAAAAAGAGAAAGATGGCCTTCGGCGTCGAGTCGTATTAGACAAACGCGCTCTTTCGTCATCCATGGAGGTGTCCCTACTATCCCAGCAGTGTCCCTACTGTTTTGTTGTCATATTGATGCGGTAGAAGGAGATGTTGGCGTACAAATTAGGCGCTGGCTACTCCTTAGCTCCTGAGCGGATCGAACACACAACGTACATAGCTCAAAGTTACACATCGAACAGTGTTCACACAGCAATTTAAACACGTTGAAAAATTCGTGGTACATACAACATGAAATTTAAGCAACACAGTCACAGCGCTAAAAGTCTCAAAAGTGACAGACTTACAAGTCTCGAAAATCCCAACAATGACGTCGCATAACCAGGTTTCAATTCAGTGAGTGGTACATACAACACGCAGTCGCGTTGTCGACTCCAGACATCACGTAAAAGCCAAAGTTATATGATCTATATGATCAGTAATCCCATACATATGCACATCGACGTTAAAACGGCCGGATACGCTGCATTATCAGCTTCTTACAAGTTTAGCAAAACAGTTTTGATTAACATGGCTTGACAATACACTACCCCCGAGCGGATAGAAAATTTTTTGCTATGCGGAACTTTAGGACATATTCTGGTTTCATCAGCAAGGATTTGTAAATGTGTGTTAAGGTAGAAAGTGTATGGTTCGATCTAAGGAATGATTAATGAGGTAGTTCACATAATAATTTATCTACAGTTGAGTTACAGCAGTTTGTAACTTGTCGCACAAATACTACGTTAAAGACGGAGCAATAGATTATATAATTGAATGCGAAGTCTACCATGTGAACGATGCTTACCCGACAGTAGCTACACTCTTAATCAGGTCCTCGTTAATTGCTGGCTATATCCAGGAAACCAGACGAAAAATTTTCGGTTTCCTGTCTACATCTAGCACTTTAAGCGGGGCCTGATTAAGAGTGTATAGTAAATTTCCCTCTGTGTTTAAAGCACACAATAAAGGCAGCTTCGCGCTAGTCACGCAAGCCTGAAGGAAGGGCGGAGCTTGGCGGCCAACAAACAAAGGTTGCACAGATACACACATATCAGCGGAGAAGAAATACTACATTTCTCCTAAAAACACGCGGTGATCACGCCTGTCACCGCATCTGACCGGTTCATGTGGTACTTAACTCATGATTGTTTTTTCCTGTACTAGGCGCTTTTAAAACGGAAGTCAAAGTCAAAGTTTATTCTCCATTCTGTCGTACAGAAAGAAAGGACTGTGAAAAAAAGCTGTGTTAGACAGCTTGACTAGTTCACAGCCCCATACAAAAAAGAATTATAGGAAAGAAAAAAAAAGTATAGGAAATTCAATTTCCCCTTCCGCATCACGAAAAATCATGTGTGCCACCCTATGTTTAGAAAAATTTGTTATGTCAGAGACGGTTAACATCAATAACAATTCAACATAACATTTGCTTGCTAGACACACGTTTACGCGAATGACAAAACAAGCTTCAGTTACATGGAAACAAAACATGAAATGACGCGTAAGCAACACGTACAATCGATGTTTCACACACATATATACACACACACACATAAATTTGTCACAAAAAGTTGGATATGCATTCACAAACCCTAAAACTTCTAAGCTGAAATGATACGCCTAAATCAGCGTATACAGTGCCGTTGAGCCAGCATGCAACCATGCATCATGAGGCGGTTTAAAAAGGGATCAAAATTAAGATATTCGGCGCGAAGCCAATTGAAGTGCTTATTTGACGGTGCGATTTCATTTCTGCGCCCTCGACACACAGGCTTGTTAAATGTAAAATACAAATACGACTTTTCAAGACGCATCCTTGGGCTAGTTTGTTCGTACTTGCAGTAAAACAGCGCCAGCGAAAACGAAGGACCAGAGGAAGAGGTCTGTTCCCTTGGTCTGGTCTCTTGTATGCGTCGTTCCTAGGGCTGTGCGAATATCCGAACGTTTCGAATATCGAATCGAATAGCGTTCTATTCGATTCGGTATTCGAATCGAATTGCGCATGCTAGAAATACCGAACATTTTTCGAGTAGTAAGCACCGATGAAATAATTTCAAAGGAACGAAACTTTGGAACAGATAGGGGTAACGTTTCTTGTTTTAATCAGCGAATTACCAAGATGCATGCAGCTCAAGGTTTTACGGGGCTATCGGTGCCATATTGATCAAATGATGAGGGCATTTTTGCTTAGAACTCCAGTGTCGCCGAAGCGACAGAGTCATCAATCCACTATCTTCATCATGTCATTGTGGCGTTCATGGTGTTGTTTACTCATGAACACTGTTTAATATCTATACATCACTTTTAGTTAAAAGCTTTTGACAAAGTGTCACCTGGAACAATATATTCACTGCTGCATTTCTACCTGCAGTTAAAAAATATCGCTAACACTACAGTGGCTGCTGCATACGAGCTTGCTTCAGTTTACATCAAAGTAATCGTAAGGCTCCTTTGTTAAGGCTTGCAAATATATGTTTCAAATAAAATGTGCAATTCTTGGGCAGTTTTGAAAACGGTTACCTTACCATTCAAAGGCTGCTTTCAAAATAGCTGCCTCACTATTCGAAAACTATTCAAATAGTATTCTATTTGTATTAGTATTCGATTCGGTGTCACCTCTATTCGATTCGTATTCGATTCGGTCCTAAAATTCACTATTCGCACACCCCTAGTCGTTCCACTTCGTCTGGTCCCTTGTTTTCGCTGGCGCTCTTTTACTGCAACTGCGAATACGACACCACTTGCTGTATCCGGTCGCCCGCTTCTGGCCAAATATACGTTATTAAAGGAAATTTCGTGTACTTGCGAATGTCGACGTTAGGCGAAGCCTGGATAGGTTGATTGAACCGATTTGCGGCAAGAAAAAAAACAAAGAAATACTCGAGGTTATTTTAGTCGGTGAACGTCGATGAGTAGCGGAACTGAGGGCCTGGCATCTCCTTTGGAAGTTGTCCTTCGAAGACCTCCTTTGGGAGGTCAAATCATATCGGCCGCGAAACTTGGGACGAAAAGTGGCCGAAAACCTAGCGCCACAGTCATCAACGCTCGCCGTACGATTGAAGCGCGACTAGGGACAAATAATGAACTCAAAAAGTTCAAAGATATGCGTTTTTTTTTTCGAATGCCCCTAATTTTATATATACCACAGTAAACTAGAAATTTAAGGTTTATCTGATACCTGGCTAAATAATTCATTGCCCCATTTTTATTTTTTTGGTTGAGCGACATACATGGGGGGCGTATGCAGGCAGTCTGCTATGTGGGTTTGCGTTTAGTTCGGCGCATTGTCGGGTAAACGAGGCATCGCTCACTTTTGCGCGGTGATTTCGTGCGTGTCTTCCGTAGGTTATTTATTTGCTTATGTGTCGTATGCTGGCGTGACACTTCAGAGAAGTTGAAGTAGCTCGCAGAATGTGTAGATAGATAACAACTCCTGGGACTGCAGACTGCTTTCGCTGGTGCACGGCCGGCGTGCTCTCGCCTTTCGTGACGGTGAATGCGGCACGCTAAGCGAAGAAACGCTCTCCTGTAAGGTTGCCAAAGTGACACCTTCAAGCCTGCTGTCTCGCTCCAGTGGTTTTCCTCGTTAAGGCAACGTGAGTTTTCCAACTATTGTGCTATTGTGCTCGGGACCCGTTGTATTATAATTTCTTTTCTGCAAAGCATTTTGGTATATATTGCAAGTACAGTGTTTGGTTAACAAACAAGCTTGCTGCCCCAATCTTTCTTGTTGATCTTCCTTTTCTCGCGCACACGCAATTGGCGAGCCATAAAGACGCAATAAAATCGCGCACTTATCAAAAGCATGCAAAAGGTCCGCAATATAGAAAATTTCAACTTCGCGCCATGTAGTGCAAATGCACAACGTCACTATCGCTTCCAGTTGTGACATCATATTTTCTTGCTGTTAGTTGTCCCCGCGATACGTAGGTGGCGGCAATGGCAACGAGCCGCCAACTACGTGACACATGGGCTTCTAGGGAAATTTCGCTACCAGTTTACATATACCTTGGTAGAGCTTTATTGTAGGTTTCGGCGTTCCCGAGAGAGCTTTTCTCGGGCGGCATGGGCATGGCGTCTTCTTTTTAGCGTTCGTCAGCGTCTTGAGCGGCATCGAGCATTTACCGAAATGCACGATCGGCATGCAATTTTCCCAAGGCCCGGAATTTCCCGATGCGTACAATTCTCCATGTCGGCTTTACATGTAGTCCTGCACAGGTACTTTATCACCAGCACAAAAGTTAAGATATCCTTTCGCTCCTGCGGTGTTTGTCCTCTTGCTCATCTGAGGAGTTTAGCTTTTGAAGCACGCTTTCGGATGTGCTACGAACTAAGTGTTGCGGATAGCCAGCAGATAGCAGACACTCAACCTGTCGAGTGAAACTTGATGATGTTGCATGGGCACAAGATTTGTGTAAGGCGGAGAGGCCGGTAGACACAATGATGCCAAGAAGAACACTTGGACCAAAAACCACATTTCGTCATGCCTTATTCGCGTTGCCTGTCCCACAACGTTAAGAAGGCCGCACAACGGTATGCGATTCGCGTCGTCTTCTCGGCACCTTGCAAACTTAAGAAAACGTGCCCACTTCTGACACGGACAAAACAAGAGATGTCATGCAAAAAGACCCATCAGGTCACGTTCACTAGTTGCGTTCACTAGTTCACTAGTTGCTTTCGTGCGGCCGGTCTTACATAGGCCAAACCGACCGATGTTTCAATGAACGTGCGCAGGAGCACAACCGATCGTTGCTCAGCGGCACGGGCAGCAACCTCGCCTTGCTTTGGAGGAGATGCGATAGTAAAGACGGCTTGCCTCATCTGGACAAGACTAAATTGATATCGAAGGCGAAGTCTAGAGCTGAAAAAGAAGTTATTGAGGCATTTTTCATCGCTAAAGGGGGAGATAGCTGTGTCAGCTCTCCTTCCATATCACTATCAAGAGATGAAATAGAATTCTTAGATGGACACACCAGGTCACCCCCGCGTACGTGATACGCACGAATTATTGTTTTTAACAGTGTCATTGCGATTGTTCCTTACTCTTATGGTTTGTTATTTTGAAGTACCTATAAGTCACCTGCTTTCCGCAAATAAAGTCAGTTGGAAGTTCTGCGCTTGTGTGTGCGTATGTGTTCCCGTTTTCGTCCTGCCTTCTTCGCGCAGTTTAAAACCTTTTTGAAGAGAAGTCCGTGCACCTGCAGGTGCCCGCCTGATTCGTCCAGCGGCAGCTTGATCGACGATAGTAGCGAAAACCAAATAGCGCATTTCCAAGCGAAGTTCGATAAACCAAGCACCAAACAATGGCTGGCAATGCGTCTTGCTCGCGAGGTACTATCGGTATCAAATGAAACGCGAACAGCGGCAAGCATTAGCAACTGCATAGTGCACGCCCTCCAGTCATTGCTATGGACATGCGCAGTGCTGCCAAACCGGAGCGCTGCGCGCCTCTCAGTGGTGATGACTGGAGGCGAGAACTATACCATTTTTAATGCTTGCCGAAATTCGCGTTTCATTTTACGCCGACAGTACGTAAAAGAGTGTGCAATTACAAGCGTACCGATGTCTAACGCGGTAGCGTCGACAGAGCCCGTCACATAGCCCGGTAGCGTCCCAGGAATTTCGGCATCGGCGTCGTCCGTGCGCGAAAGATCGCGGTGGGTGCAAAGAACAAAAATAAGGGGCTCGATCCGGAGTCGATACCATGCGCTCTGCGTGGCAGCTAGCTGTCCCAGCACAGGGCCACGCCTGTGCTTGAAATTGCCTCGGAATAAAAAACCGTACACAGGTGTCACGTAGTGCGAGAAGCCTCGTTAACGCGTGTATTATTGCGTGACAGAAGCCAGGAATCGTACCAAGTGTATCATGTGAACTCGTAACAGTGTGGATGCGAAAGGCCTGCCTATTACAAAGCGGTTAGATGAAGTTGACCATCATCATCATCATCATCATCATCATCAGCCATAGAATACAAAGACTACAGCTCCGTATAGACACGCGTATTTCCTTACGAGCTCATAGTGAGCACTTTGCGACTGTACTTGCAGCAGGCAATATCGGAGAGTTTAAAACGGCTAACATTACGCGCACAGACGTTTCTTTCCTCGTGGCACGCTTGAGGCGTCCACCAAGAAGGAAAGCGTGGCAAGGTGATCAGAAGGAGATGCGAACGGGCCCCCATTACTCTGTCGCGTTTCGCTCTTGAAGACGAAGCTTAATGGGACACTAAAGTGAAACAATGAATTGGTTTAGATTGCTGAATTGTGCTCTGAGAACTCTAATGTCGTTAATTTCCCAATCACAGGTTTATAATAGAGGAGAAACTCAAGGTGAAAATTTCATTTTTAATTTTCGCGCCGAAATCTCCGCGCGTGGTCTTCACGAATTTCAAAGCGTATTTTTCGAATTGTGGCTACATTAGCTCAGCCAAATTTCCGCAACCTTGACACATTAAGCTGCTGTCCCCCTCAGAGGTCAATGTATATCATTTTTACTGATTAGGCAGTACATGAGACCTGGTAGCCACCGTAAAACTCAACGGCGTCATCGCGTTTTGTGCGGATATTTCAAGGAGCCGTCGCCACCCGCATTTTCTTGTTGCACGTTTTCTCGCTTACCAAGCGTCTTCTCGCTGCAAGCGTGGCGAGTTTGGAATTATGAGAGTAACTTACTGATATGAGAAAAAAAGCCTTTTTCCTTTTTTTTGGAAACAACGATATGCATCTGCATAGGCGTGCGCAGGGTTCTCCTTCTGAAGGGGGGAGGGGGAGTGGGGCACGAAGGTTCTTCGCAGCGCCCCCCCCCCCCTCCCAATTATGTCAATGTATGGCACTGACATTGCGACCTCCCCCCCCCCGAGTCGCAGCGCCTCCCTATTATGTGTCAATGTGTGCGGCTGACCTTGCGCCCCCCCTCTTAGGTGAATAGGAGGGGGAGCGGCCGCCCCCCTGCCCTCCCCCTCCCCGTGCGCACGCCTATGTGCATCTGTAAGTCATGTCGTGGACGGGCTCAGTACGAGAGAAGGGGACGACTCAGATACGAATATTTTTGAAATAGCACGGGTGCAGTGCACCGCGTATTGCCCAGGGCCGCATCACTGTAGTGCCGGGAAAACGAAACTATAAGTAGGCTACCATTCATGGAGACCAGAGGTAAAAAGATAGTTTCTTTTTAGGTGTTCCTGGAGAGATAAACTTGTATATATATTCTTAAATGCGAATGCATTTCTTAGTCGGGCTATGTCAGGCGTCCGGCGTTGTCCGCGCGCCTCTCCGCTCTCACTCCCTCTCCCATAGCAACAGCTGCGGGCGCGTGCGCTTATCCTCGCCCCTAGCAACCGGAGCAGGTGGTGCGGGCGGAGTAGCGGAGAGTGAGTGGAGAGGAGGAGCGCGCTCTGGCGTGTGAAGGCGCTCGCATCGCGAGAGCTCGTGTGGAGAGAGCGTAGGAGAGGGTAGGTGCAGTGCTTCGCCGCTCCTTCTCTCGCCGTTCGCTCTCTCTCCTCCCTGCGCCACCGCCTCAATGCAGTGCGTTTGAAACGCATTTGTAGCGTTTGTGCTGCCTTGGCACAGCCTGAAAACAGCGTGTTCTAAACGCGTTTGTGCTGCATTGAAGGCGGTGGCAACATCTTTGAGGTGATTACGAACGCACGTAGGAAGCGTTCGTTGAAAGAGGCGCCCAAAAGGGAGACACTTGAGCGCGTCGATGTGTCCAGCTTTACGCCATTAAAATTACTACGCCGTGTACTCTCAGCGGAAGAAATGCATTCGTATTTCCTCACGATTTCCTTCGGGGAGGTGGGGGCATTTTTTTTTTATTTACTGCACTTCAATCCAACACTATACACATTTCGAAGCATTTCTTCACGATCATCAAATGATTAATTGGCCGTCAGTTCGCTGAGAAGAACGCGAGTGACTCCTGGCTGTTTTAACGCGACAGCGTTAAAGAACTCGTTTCGTAGAAATTTCGGTGTCGGCGGCGGCGTCGTTGGTGGTGAGCGAAAAATAGACGTTGTCTGTGAACATCAATTAGCGCAGATGCAAATAAATAAATAATAATAAATACCTTCGGTACGCGTAGGGATCGAACCCAGGCAACGCGTGACAAGCAGGTGTTCTAACACAGAGCCACGCCATTGCTTCAAAATGCTTCGTAAAAAAAAACGCTCTGAGAATGTATTATAATGAGAGGAGTCTCCTTAACGCATGTTATATTGCGTGGTAGAATCGTAGAATCACTCCAGGCGTCATAACATGCTAACTGAGCAAAGAGTAGGTGGTTTAAAGCTACCCACCCATTACGAATTGTGCAGCTGCACGGGTGCGCGTGGCACTTTACGGATGCATAGTGGGTACTTCGACTATTTGGAAAAGGAAGAATTATGGCACAGTGGGCACTTCGCAGCTACACTTGCAGTAGGCATTCTAGGATAGTTTTAAACGGCAAATGTTACGTACACAAACGTTCCTTTCCTTGCGGCACGGTTCAAGGCGATGCGCACGATGCCCGATTACGTCATCGCGTTCTACTCTTGAAGGCGAAGCACAAACGTTCACCAAGTTTTTTCAAGCGAATTTGAAAGGTGCATTGTAATATTTGGCTCACACGTTCACAGGAACCCTGACTACTTATCCGCACCAATTTCGGTGTTCACAAAGCGTTGCAGGAACACTTAAATAAGTGCTCGAGATTACCTGCAACATTACAAACTTTACCAGAGATGTGTGGCTGACTACACACAAAATTATGCCACATTCGTGTTGTGCGGTTAATAATCTTGTGTAACTGGGGTGCATAAATGAAATTATGCAAATAAATAAGCGCTTGCACGATCTTTGCGCCGAATATGATTTTTCTTCGTTATCGAACCAGCTCAAGCTGCACGAATGAATGCTATGACAAATATGCTCTAGGCGATAAATTGGGTGTCTTATTCCTGTGTAACTCTATCATTAGTTCTCACGTGAAGCTTGTCTTTCAGCCTCCCTGGTTTTGGTAGGCTGATCTCTCGTTTGGCTCCGGCCGAAATACCATGTAAATACGCAAAATGTACATATTCACGTTATATTTGTGCTTTTTGTTTGCCATGTAATGTACATATATCCATCTTTTTGTGACGAATTTGTGTATATATATATATATATATATATATATATATATATATGTTTGTGAAAGATTGATTGTACGTGTTGCCTCCGTCATTTCGTGTTTTGTTTCCATGTAACTGAAGTTTGTTTTGTCATTCTCGTCAACGTATGTCTAGCAAGCAAATGTTACGTTGAATTGTTATTAATGTTAACCGTCTGTGATAATAAATTTTTCTAAACCCACTGAAGTTCATTTTGTCATTCTCGTAAACGTATGTCTAGCAAGCAAATGTTACGTTGAATTGTTATTGATGTTAACCCTCTGTGATAATAAATTTTTCTAAACATACGCTTTTTCATTGCCGTTCAGGAAAAAAATCCCGCAGAATCTCCGTCGAGAGCTAACTAAGTGATGCCTAAGCGTTGCGTTTTATCAAGTCGAAAGCCTTAGATGCCTCATCAAACGCGAAAATTGACCATCGGCGTCCGGCGGCGTCAACACGGGTGAGGCAAAAGATCATCATCACGTGATGGCATGACCATATGGAGTCATCGTGAAGTCACAGATCACCAAAATTTGTGACGTCCCACAACGCGGCGTGAAATTATGACTTCATCACGTGATATGGCCGCTTGGTCGAACTTGGGCCGATCACAGGGGCAGAGCAAAACCAGGTCAGGTGTAGAAATCTTGCAATGCCTCCGATCCTGGAGGCAGTAAAAATCACGTCAGGAGCAGAAAGCTTCCGGAATGGGTGGGGGTGAGGGGGGTCTCAATACATGGACTGAGAAAAAAGAGAAAGCGGCTTTCGCCTTCGAGTCGTCTTAAGCGATTTGATAAGGGACACTGCGAGTAGCGGCTGTCCCTAGAACCGAAAAATTGGCACAAGTTCTCTGGGGGCGAAGCAGATAATGAAGAAGACAACGCTGAGGAAGAAGAGGATGAAGGGAGCACGTGCTGGTTCATGATGATGATAGTTTTTTGATGTCGTCACACGGCGTAACGAGAAGCTTGGCCATTCCACTGTAAAAGCAAAACGCGCGGAATCGCCCTGCTCGGCGCCCGATGCAAGAGATGCTGCAAGGTTATTTTCTCTCTGCAGAGTCGCTTCTGACGAACAAAACACTTGGAGCCGCGGCGATAAACAAGGAGAGAATGTAAGGCAGGCGCTTCATTTGGGACCACGCAGGCTCAGATGCGGCCCATCTCGAAACACGTGTTATTTGCAGATGTCGCCTGCACGAACGCTCCAGCGTTCTAGACAAGCGTGTTGACCTCCACGCAATGTATCGCGGTGTGCCAAGTGGACTATGTGTAACGCCGATTTGGATAAGAAAACACTGATTACACGGTACATAGGCAGCAGAATCTTAACAAGGCACCACCTGACAAAACCTCCAGCACCATATTCTTTTATGCAGCTTTCAAATGAGCAGCAAAAGGAGGGCATTCCTTATTATTGAACTAAATGTCAATTTTCCTGCCGAAACATTGGGTTGCCCATACACACGGGTGTGTCTTTTCATCCTCAAAACTTCTTCCCTATGTTAACGTCACGCCATCACCGAATTGCTGCAGAACATCGTTGATAACTCAGTGACTTGTTCTGCCTTTAGGCGGCGTTTCCATCGAGGTGGAGCGTTGAGTGATGGGGCGAGGTCAAGATTTATCGGCTGCGAAACTTGAAACGAATAGTGGTCGAAAACCTATCGCCACAGACATCAACGCCCGCCGTGCGATCGAAGCGCGACTAGGTGAGTAGGGTACAAATAACGAAAAGCAAAACCTGAAGAGAATTTTTTTCGAATACTTGTAATTTTATATATGCCAATGTAAACGAGAAATTTACTTTGTGGTGTAGCTGACACTTGGATAAATAGTTGATTGCCTCATTTTTTTGGTCGAGCGCCGTACATGGGGGGCGTATGCAGGCAGCCTTCTATGTGGGCTTGCGTTGAGTTCGGCGCATTGTCGGGTCAACGAGTCATCGCTCACTTTTGCGGGGTGATTTCGTGCGTATCTTCCGTAGGTGTTTTATTAGCTTATGTGTTTTTACTGGCGTGGCACTTCAGAGAAGCTGAACTGGCTCACGGAATGTGTAGATATAGCCGCTCTTGTGATTGCAGAGTGCTTTCGCTGGCGCACGGCCTGCGTGCCCTCGCCTTTCGTGACGGTGAATGCGGAACGCTAAGCAAAGAAACGCTCTACTGTAAGGTTGGCAAAGTGGTACTTTCAAGACGGCTGTCTCGCTGCAGTGGTTTTCCACGACTGAGCAACGTGAGTCTTTGAACTATTGTGCTTGTGAACGATTGTATCATAATTTTTTCATCTGCAAAGTATTTTGGTGTATATTGCAAGTACACCATTCGGCTAATAAAACAAGCTTGCTTCCCCAATCTTTCTTGATGATCTTCCTTTCCTCTCGTACAGGCAACTGGCGAGCCATAAAGACGCAATAATATCGCGCAGTTAACAAATGCATGTAAAGAGTCGGCAATTAAAAAAAAATCTATTTCGCGCCATTTAATGCAAATGCGCGACGTCGCTACCGCTTCGGGTTGTGACGTCATATTTATTTTTTTTAGTTTTGCTTGCTGTTAGTTGTCCCCGGGATACGTAGGTGGCGGCGGTGGCAACGAGCCGCCAACTACTTGACACATGGACTGCTATGGAAGTTTCGCTACAAGTTTACATATACCTTGTATGGGCCTTTCTGGAATACTGGGGTCAGGACTCGGCTCCTTTCCTCGGAAGAGTGTAGGATCGAGCGTGTTAGTAAACCGCGATTACGAATTCTTACCAGCTCAAAAGACACGAAGGGACAAAAGGGGACACAGACAGAGGGCGCTCTGTGTCCCCCTTAGGTCACATGCATTGTGGCAGTCGGTTTCATGCGAAGCAGCCAATGAGCTGCCTAGGCTTTATTTTTTTTTTACTTTGAACCAAGCGTTACGAGTTGGATCGACGTGTTTCGGTACGCAGAGTGGTTGTGTGCATATCGTGGGCTTACGAGGCGTGTCGACTAACTCCCACTTAAAGGGTATGTTCAACGGCGCTGGAAATCGGTAGTGAACTTTACAAATCGGCAATTGAAGTATCGTTACCCTATTTAAAGAGTACACTGCTAGCGTCAAAGATCCGGTACAATTCTGCGAGGGATACAGTGGGGATGGAAAGAAACGCGAACATGCGGCATCTCCATTCTCTGGTGTTTCGCGTTTATGTACAACCCGCTGTAGCCTGGATGGTGATAAAAAGCGCCTAGAGTCATCCATGATACAATCAAGAACCATGTAGCATCTTTGTATTGCCACTAAAGTCAGAGTGTCATGAAAACAGCACGCCGCAGTGTTCGCGTTTCCTCCCTCCCCACCGGGACCTGAAGTCCTTATATACAAAGATCACCTTTTAAGCGAGTCGACTACGCACGTTATAAAAGAAATAAATGAAATCAGACTCAATTGCACGGTGCTTACGAAATGATAATAATGCAAAAGGATAAAGAAGGGACAATTTGACAAAGATCGACAAGGCAGAGACATTCATGCATGAACGACGAGCACGACGCTACCACACGGGAGTCAGCACGACATCGGTGCGTACGAAAAAGCGCAGTCGAACGCTCGGTCGAAGTTTGCCGAAGTGCGCAGGGCGAAATGCAGCGGCGCCCTGTCCGTGCCGTTCTTGCCACAGTAAGTACGCGCGTATCGCAGGTAGTGAAGCGCGTCCACCTCCCTGTGATGCGTCGTGTCGTCCACCTTTCGGGTCGCCGCCAGCGACACCTCAACGGCCCAGCGGGCCCGCGTGATATTCAGCCAATCGCCTTGCTCCACATCCAGCCTGAGCGACTGGCGCGAATACTCGGCCAAGCAGTTGGCGTACGAGGCCGGCGCGGAGCCGACGTCCGGTAGGCCCATTCCGAACAGCATGACGGCCGTCAGCGCCCCGAGCGTGCCGGAGTTGAGCGTGTCCTCGGTGGCGCCCGCGTAGTAGTAGTCCGGTATGAAGTAGCTTGTCGGCATGAAGAGGCCCCTGTGGGACACGTCGCTCCGGTAGTCGGAGACCTGGAAATGACGCTTGCCGCGCCGTTGGTATCGCACCAGGTTGGCCAGGAAATCTTCGTCATACTTCTCGTCGAAGGAGGCGTCGTTGAGCCCGGACAGCTCTGCAGGAAAACGAGTGTAGCGTTGTTTACTGGACCTACTCATAATGATAACCTGTTGGAGTTTAACGTCAGGAAGCCACCATACGATTATAAGTGATGCCGTATAGTTGAGGGCCCTGTATATTTTGACCATCTGGTGTTCCTTAGCGTGCACCTAACTCTAAGTACACGAGCCTCAAGCACTTCACCTCCATCGAAATAAGGCCGCCACGGTGACCTTCGGTTGAGCACTCGAGCGCCATAATCACTAGAACACCGTGGCGGGTACTGGACCTACACGCTCGCGCGCGGTTATGCGTTATTTGTAAGCGCTATTTAGCAGTCCCCCGACAAAATCTGTGACTCCCTAACGGCAGGCCCTGGATTCGCAAAGTAGCAGAACGCGCATGTTCCAGCAGCGAAATAAGATCGAGAGCGTCGCTAAAAGCCATCTGCAGCCTCTAGGCACGTCTTCTATTCTCTACGTGTAAGTTGACAGCATTGAAAGCAGGACAAATTCGTATATATCCACGATTCTCTAGCACAACATATCATTATGTCTCTGTATAATAGAGAAACTCCGTAGCAAAAGTGTAGAAGAGGTGCTCATTAGCTACAAGGTAATTCCTCTTCTTGACTAGGAGTGCGCCTAATTATGCTCCACGTGCTTACACACGTTGCCAATTCCTTCTGATATCCATATGAATTTCATATTGTTTTTATATATTTTCTTCTTTTCACATTTATTGCGATGGAAATTATATGGACACCACAGTCGCATTTTTGCCGTCGGCGTCGGAGTTGCCGTGAGGTTCCGTATACAGTCCATAAGTGATAACCTCGCCCCGTGTGTCGTATGCTTTATGCGAGAGTTAAAGCGTGCGACGACCGTCAACAATCGCGGCTCAAGCACAGAGGAAACGCACCGGCCATCTTCCGTAGCGAGAAAGGCCCATGGGGAGTCTTATGGTTAGGGAGGGCTGGGGGGGAGGAGGGGAGGAGGGGCTGCGTGGCTGCGTGGCTGCGGCAGCAATTGCGTACTTTGATCGGTCCAAGGCAAAGGTAAGGCAAAAAAGATTGGAGCTCACTCAGACTCATTCGAGAAATATATTTTGCTCCGAGGGCTCACTCGGACTCAGAATCACCAATATATTCCTCAACCGGACTCACTGGAACTCAGACTCACTAAAGATTTTCTCTACTGGACTCACTCAGACTCAAACTCACCAATATATTAATCAGCCGGACTCACTCAGACTCAGACTCACGGCCTCACATGAGTCTGAGTGAGCCTGAGTGAGTCGACTCATGAGTCCGCTGGCGTAAAATGAGCTTTTTCGATCATGTTGTCAATTCCCTTTAAAGCTAATATCTCTTATAATTGGTGCTCCACGATAGGCCTTTTGACCATGTACTTTCAAATACGAGTTACCATCATATATCATATATCATCATTATCATATATCAATCCAGTAGGGACATTTTTATGACATACGCGATTCACACGAGATATTTTTATCAAGAACTTCCCAAGAAAGAGTTCGTGGCGGCAGGTCATGGCACCTATCCTCTTAACTCACGCCTCTGATCGATAAATATTGAAGTGGCACATGAATGCTAGCGTGCTGAGATGTGTGAATAGACTTGAGTATAAACGTAAGTCGATATAAGGCTGATAGTAATGCTCAAGATGAGTAGATAGGACTGTAAGTCGGCAACAAAAGGTGGAGCTCGCTCGGACTCACTCAAGAAATATATTTTGCGCTTAGGGCTCACTCGGACTCCAACTCACCAAAATATTACTCGCCTGGACTCACTCAGACTCATAGCCCGATCTGAGTCTGAGTGAGTCTGAGTGAGTCGACTCATGAGTGAGTTCCCGACCTATGGTCAAAGGAGATCAGCAGACAGCTCATACCTTTGCACGTCCTGTGTTCTCATCGCTCAATTTGCGTCGAGGTGAGAGAACGCACGAAGGTCTCTGCTCACTGCAGCGGCTGGGGTTCCTTAAGCCAGGTCGCATGCTAAAGCAATTAGTTCCCAGCCTTACTTTGTATAGCATTCCATTTTGTTACAATCGCTTCAAAACTCGCTAGAGCGGATTCGACAAAGGGCAAGGAAAGAACACTGATGCACAGGACAAGGCTTGTCTTGTGCCTCAGTGCTCTTTCTCTGTCGTTTCGAATCCACGCTGTCCAGTATTTAAGATGGTGAACCAAATAGCGCAGCATCAAATTTTGTTCTGTATCTCATAATCATACCCTGCGTCTCTCATAATCATATCCTAGTTTTGGGATGTAAAACACCAACAATTATTAATCTCACTGTAGGCTTATGCCATAAGGAGCGAAGGATCAAGACGGCTGAACCGAAATCGACGCCAGCAGGGAACACGAGCCGTGGCTTCCCGTGCCAATGTCAGGCGCCATCTTTATATTCGTCCATTGAGGTCGCACGCTCTGCGGTTTTCTTCGCTGCCCAAAGGTGGGCGCCACATTGCTAAAGCCCAATGACTTTCGTGTAAGCACCGCACTCTGGAGCTTTCCACGGGTGACCGAAGCGCCAAAACGTAAAGCTTCTCGCACGGAAGCGGTACGATTCGATGGACGCGATAACCACTCGCTAGTATATCTCAAATCACATTGATCACGACGCAAGAGGATCCGTAATATAAACGTGTCCTTTCGCGCATGCTAAGTGTAAAGTCACTGTAACGGGAAAAGTACCGCGTTCCTTTTCTCTTCGCCGCCGCGCCCTTTCGGCGGCTTCGCCACATAAATGGTCCAGCTCGCTCGCCTCGCTAGTGCCTCCCGGCCGCAGACGCACGGCGCTTTAGAGGGCGATTGTTTTTACAGGCTCAGGAAAGCGTATAGGAACATTACGACATCCCGTATCGTTTTGAGACTTCATCGAAAGCCTATCGAGGCATCGAAGAATGCCCGGGTAAGGCTCTCTTTGCCATTCCCAGCGGGAAAAAGGATGCCAAACGACGGGCTGTGTGGCTGCACAGAATTAGGCGGGAAAATTTTGTTCCCACAACTGATACCCGCATTGTGAGGTAAGCGCTTCATTGAGAATTCGCGCATGTTTCGGGGAATGTTGGCCCCTACCCTGCACTAGTGCAGCTTGTTCGCGTGGTTGTCGCAGGAGGTTCATGCACAATAACATTTTATTATGTTTGGCGTAAAATTGACGCCTTTGGGCTCACATATAATGATCAGCGCGCCATGAAAACTGACTGCTACAGATTGGTACTGCCTGACGTGACTGTATGACGAACACAAATAACAGATGGTAGCATGAAAATAATGGCTGATGCTCTCGCGGCCGGTTCGCTTGCTTAATACGCCCCGAAATCGGTATTGCGTGACGTGACTGTATGACGAACATAAATACCGTGCGGTAACATGAAAATAATGGTACACATGTCATGTAACGCATGATTTACATGCCATGCTCATGATGCACTCGCGGCCGGTTCGCTTGTTTGATATGCACCAAAATCGGTATTGCGTGACGTGACTGTATGACCAACATAAATACCGTGCGGTAACATGAAAATAATGGTACGCATGTCATGTAACGCATGATTTACATGCCATGCTCATGATGCACTCGCGGCCGGTTCGCTTGTTTGATATGCACAAAAATTGGTATTGCGTGACGTGACTGTATGACCAACATAAATACCGTGCGGTAACATGAAAATAATGGTACGCATGTCATGTAACGCATGATTTACATGCCATGCTCATAATGCACTCGCGGCCGGTTCGCTTGTTTGATATGCACCAAAATCGGTATTGCGTGACGTGACTGTATGACCACATAAATACCGTGCGGTAACATGAAAATAATGGTACGCATGTCATGTAACGCATGATTTACATGCCATGCTCATGATGCACTCGCGGCCGGTTCGCTTGTTTGATATGCACCAAAATCGGTATTGCGTGACGTGACTGTATGACCAACATAAATACCGTGCGGTAACATGAAAATAATGGTACACATGTCATGTAACGCATGATTTACATGCCATGCTCATGATGCACTCGCGGCCGGTTCGCTTGTTTGATATGCACCAAAATCGGTATTGCGTGACGTGACTGTATGACCAACATAAATACCGTGCGGTAACATGAAAATAATGGTACGCATGTCATGTAACGCATGATTTACATGCCATGCTCATGATGCACTCGCGGCCGGTTCGCTTGTTTGATATGCACCAAAATCGGTATTGCGTGACGTGACTGTATGACCAACATAAATACCGTGCGGTAACATGAAAATAATGGTACGCATGTCATGTAACGCATGATTTACATGCCATGCTCATGATGCACTCGCGGCCGGTTCGCTTGTTTGATATGCACCAAAATCGGTATTGCGTGACGTGACTGTATGACCAACATAAATACCGTGCGGTAACATGAAAATAATGGTACACATGTCATGTAACGCATGATTTACATGCCATGCTCATGATGCACTCGCGGCCGGTTCGCTTGTTTGATATGCACCAAAATCGGTATTGCGTGACGTGACTGTATGACCAACATAAATACCGTGCGGTAACATGAAAATAATGGTACGCATGTCATGTAACGCATGATTTACATGCCATGCTCATGATGCACTCGCGGCCGGTTCGCTTGTTTGATATGCACCAAAATCGGTATTGCGTGACGTGACTGTATGACCAACATAAATACCGTGCGGTAACATGAAAATAATGGTACGCATGTCATGTAAGGCAGGATCTACATGCCAAGCTCATGATGCTCTTGCGGCCGGTTCGCTTGCTTGACGTGCACCAAAATCGGTATTGCGTGACGTGACTGTAATGCGAACGTTAATAACAGGTGGTAACATGAAAATAATGGCACGCATGTCACGTATGGCATGATTTACATGCCATGCCCATGATGCTCTCGTGGCCGGTTCGCTTGTTTGATATGCACCAAAATCGGTATTGCGTGACGCGACTGTATGACCAACATAAATACCGTCATGATTTTCACGTTACCACTTGTCATTCGTGTTCGTCATACAGTCACCTCACGCCATACCAATTTGGGTGCATTTCAAGCTAGCGAACCACCCGCCATCGCAGCATGAACGTGGGAAGTAAGTCATGCCGTACATGACATGGAAGTCATGATTTTCATGTTACCACCTATCGCTAACGTTAGTCATACAGAAATAGCTCGTCATAAAAAAATTGGTATATATGCATTTCAATAAACGACCGCGAGCGCCCCGAAACCATGTCGTGTAAATCACGTTTTACATGGCATGTCTGTCAAGATTTGCACGTTGTAACCAGTCACTTATGTTCGTCATACACTCTTGTAGCGCCATGCCAATTTTGTTGTGTATCAAGCTATCGAAGCGGTCGCGAGCGCACCATGAGCGTGGCATGTAAATCATGCCGTACATGGCATGCATGTCATTATTTTCATGTTATCACCTTAATTTAAATTTGTCATACAGTCATGTTATGCCATGCCAAATTTGGTGCACTTCCCATTAACGAAGCGGCCAGGACAGCACAAAGTCGGGGACGTAGATAGATAGATAGATAGATAGATAGATAGATAGATAGATAGATAGATAGATAGATAGATAGATAGATAGATAGATAGATAGATAGATAGATAGATAGATAGATAGATAGATAGATAGATAGTCACAGAAATTCGCTAAGAAATGATTCGCATTTAATAAATGCAGACAGCCGAGCGCGTAAATGCCGCGCAGTTCGCATTTCTTTATCGCGTTAGTACGCGTGCGTGCGCATGTAGGCAAGTGAAAATTGCCGCTATTTCTTTCCTAATCAGTCAGAGAACAACGGTATGCTTCATTCGGGGCTGCAAAATCGCACGCAATGCGTAAAACATGCGTTACTCCACGCGAAATCAACACCGCACCGCCGCAGCTTCGGCGTCGCTGGACCAAATATGGCGGCGCGCACGACGGTCGCGGTACTTTTCCCGTTCCAGTGACTTTAGCTAAGTGTTGTGTCGTGCGACCCCTGGTGCCATGCTGAGACACCAGTGCTGTTGTGCTTTCTGTTCATGCTACTGGGGGGAGCTGGGTCTCTGCCATGCCTCTGTGCTACCACCAATCCGGCGTGGTCATGCCGGTCATGTGACCCGTGCCTCGCTGACCAATAGCCTTTCCTCTCTCTCCTTAAAACCGCCTGCAATAAACGCGGGAGAGCAGTCTCTCGTCAGTCTCGCCAAAGCTTGGTCTCTGCGTCGTCACTCCGCGCGCCCTCCCGTCGTTCGGCCTCTCCGTCGGCCCGCCGCGGGTTACGCCGCGCTCCTGCCTACACAACACTAAGCATGGTATGAACGATGGATTATCATTCCCAAGATTTGAGCACATCTGCATGTGGCGCCATCTCTCGGCGGCGGCAAAGGCGTCCTGCCATAACTGAATGAGAAATAGGCGAAAAAAATCATATCTGACAAAAAAAGCTAGTTACCAAAAAGGACTACCGGTTCTTTGCAGCAGAGACCCACTGGAACGCTTTGCTAAAATTGCAGTATCGCAATACAAAAAGTGTGGTTTCCCAGGACAACTGAACACCGCCCATTAGAAACACATGGGGCCGCATTGTAAAATATTAAACGCTCAGGGAAATCACGTGACTTGTAGTGCGACACTGCAGTTTTACCAGAATGTTCCAGTGGGCTGCTGCATAGAACCCGGAGTCCTTTATGGTAACTAGCATTTTTCGTCACATATGATTTTCTTCACCTCCATCCCATTCAGTTACAGCCGGCCACCGCCGCCACCGCCGAGAGATGGCGCTACGGGCACATGCCCCCGATTCTTTGTCATGGCGGGTACCGTTCTCAAGTTCTCAACGTCGTCTCGTTGTCCTCGTGTCCCTGCCGGCCGGTGTCAGCGATACCTAGAGTGACAAAATTACAGCTACGTGCGCGCCCTCTGCGAAGTGCGCGGGGCCTATACGTGACACTCACCCTGGTCACCGAGTGAGGCTGCCATGAGTTGGTCCCTGCTGAGGTCCAAGTCAGTGCCGAGGTGGAGCGCGCGTGTTCCGGCTAAGCGGACGCTGCTCCACATGTTGTTGAAGTACACGACCGCCTTTTCCGTGCCCAGCCAGAGCGAAACCGCCGTGTCGAACGGAACGGTGAAAAGAAAGGCCACGTTGTCCACGCACTTTGACCGAGCCCTGCGACCCCGAACCAATAAATACACCTGAGGCCTCAAACACGCGGCCCGCGAACCTTTCACTAGCGGCCCGACCCGCGCATGACTGTCTCCGTCCCATATATTCTTTTTTTCTAAATAATATGTTCATGAGCTACATAGACATGACCGGTCTCAAGCATTCTTTTCGTGAGGCAACCCATGTGGTCACCATGTGTTGAAATTCAACCGAGAATAAAAACTCGATATTTCAGAACCGGCGTCCACGTTTAAGTCATTCAGCAAGCCGATATCGATGTTTTTCCAATCCTGACTCCAAATACCCTTCCGAAATTACCTAGTATATATGAGATATGGGAAAGGCTTCATTTGAAGTTCCAACGTCAATTAATCACCCTCAGCAATAGCATCAACAAAGTGTGCAGCTGCGTAGGTGCGCATATTGCCTTAGTGCGCGTAGTGCGTACTTCGCTAATTCGCAAAGGAAGGGTAGTGTGCACTTGATACTCGCAGTAGGCATTCTTGGATAGCTTAAAACTGCCAGTGTTACGGCCACAGTCGTTTCTTTCCTCGTGGCCCGGTTGAGGTGTCCCCCGAGAAGCGAAGCGTGTCTAATGAATGAGAAGGCGATGCGAACAGCTCCCGACTGCGTCATCGTGTTGTACTCTCGAAAGTGAAGCCCAAGCGCCCTACAAGGTTCTAACGGCGGAGCGGTTCTAGGACTGCGCCGGACGACAGATGAGTACCGACCGTAGTCGCGCTCTGGTTCTCAGATACATCTATAGATGGCGTATCTGCCTTGGTCATGGACGAAGCCGCAGCCGCCCAATAAAACTAGAAGTGGGGTGTGTTTAAGTGCGTGGCACATTAGGGGCCCGGCTTGTCTTCAATCCACTGACTCATGTCGCCATGGTCACGTATTGGTCACTACAGGCCAAAAGAACTCTAACAATGCCCAAGAACAGCAAGGATATACTTACAAAGTCTAAAATAATATGAACTACAGAAACAACCAAGAATTATTCGCAGTAATTTACCTAAGATCACGAAAAACGCTTCTGAAACATCCGGTTGATACATATGCTGCGCTAGAGAGGGCGCTCCTACTTCGATAAGCGCGCGATTGCCCAGGGAATCGCTGGGTTGCCCATGCTATGCACTTTCTCAGGTTGCATGGTAGTCTAGCTGCATTACACGCAGGATTTATAACTACACCAAGACCTACACACGAACGACATTGGCGCAGTATACTTAGCGCGGGATTAAGAACTACAACAATACCAACACAAGAACTACATTAGGGCTCCATTTTTGTTCTGTCTCTCGGCGGCGTTTCCGTTTCCTTGCCTCCTATTCTTCAACCTAATATTCCTAACAGAGATGTCATCTTGAGACACGAAATCAAGGCCGGAGCCTTGAGGACCGACTCACGTGAACAGTTTGGTCGATGCGCGTCGCTTGGCCTCGAGATGCTCCAGTGCCGCGTACGGAGCCACCGGAGCGAGCAGTTCGTACAACCTGGACACTTCCACAGGGACCTTGGTTAGTGCCGCCATGACCTTCCCGACACCGTCGGAGTTGGACGACAGTAGCAGCAGTTCGTCGACTTTAACCTTGAAGCCGGCTTTCGAGCCGACTAGAGCCTTCTGCCAGGTCACTCTGTTCACGGTGTCCAGCATACTGTGCTGTGCTTCCAGGACCGGCGCTCCTGGAAGCGCCGCATGCACCTTCTTGAGCGATCCGTCCAAGCGGACGAAGTCCGCAAAGAGCCGCTGGGCGCTCTTGGAATCCAGGACCTTGAAAGGTCAAAGCGAATGTGAAATGAACGTCAAGTGAATGAAGTTGAATGTCGATGCGCGTAGCTGAGATGCCATTCTCTCGAGCGAATCTATAGTGAAGATTGCAGAAGCGAAAGCACTTAAAAGGGACTCTAATGCGAACAATAATTGGAGCAGCTGCGCGCTAGTGGGGCGAAGGAAACTGGCTTGTAGCATAGCACAGGAAGACCCAAGGACAAAGAAGTACGAGACGAACACAAGCGCTAACTTTCAAGCAGCGGAGCTGGTGGCGCTACCCTCCTCCTTTCCCTTCTGCTCACCCTTAGTTCCTTTCCCACCCCTTGATACAATACACAATACAAGACTATGCTATCCTTTACCCTGTCACCCTCACTTCCTTTTCCAGTCCTCGCTATGCTATACTATATATGCCTGTGCTTGCTCTCTCTTTTAAATGCGAAGCATTTCTTAGCGAACCTTAGGCAATTTGAGCGTTTCTATCTATCTATCTATCTATCTATCTATCTATCTATCTATCTATCTATCTATCTATCTATCTATCTATCTATCTATCTATCTATCTATCTATCTATCTATCTATCTATCTATCTATCTATCTATCTATCTATCTATCTGTCTGTCTGTCTGTCTGTCTGTCTGTCTGTCTGTCTGTCTGTCTGTCTGTCTGTCTGTCTGTCTGTCTGTCTGTCTGTCTGTCTGTCTGTCTGTCTGTCTGTCTGTCTAGCCGCATACGTCTGGGTGCTCTCGTGATCGCCTCCTTAACTTGGTGTAGACAACAAGTGGAAAAGGAGAGTAAGAGGATTTGACGAATATGACTGTCGGGTCATGACCCGAATACCGTGCAAATCCTGTCGCGTACGTCGTCAAACCCTTGCCTCCAGACACGTGTGGCAACTACCCGTTTACCACGGGCCGCAGTATACGGGTATGCGCCACAGGTGATTGACAGTTTATATCTACCCAGGAACGGCGAGAACAGACATTGGTAATTTAAATGCGATTTCGTTAAAAAAAAAAACCGATGTTAGCAGCCTTGACCCCGACCAATGCAAAGAAAGAAAATTAGGATCCCAGCAGGAATCGAACCAAGCATTCTGCGTGGTAGTCGGCTATACTACCACAGAGCCACGCCAGCTCTAGAAACTGCTTTTAATTTTTAATATCTGGGGCTTAACGTCCCAAAACCACGATATGATTATGAGGGACGCCGTAGTGGAGGGCTCCGAAAATTTAGACCACCTGGGGTTCTTTAACGTGCACCTAAATCTAAGTACACGGGCCTCAAACATTTTCGCCTCCATCAAAAATGCAGCCGCCGCGGCCGGGATTCGATCCCGCGACCTTCGGGTCAGTAGTCGAGCGCCATAACCACTGGACCACCGTGGCGGGGCCTAGGAACTGCTTTGAAAAAACCAAAGCCTATGCAACCTATGCAGGCACAAGGTCGGTGCAACGTCAATTGTGGTTGTGGTGCTGGCTATGTAATTTTACAAGAAAATAATAAACACTACATATGTACTCCTACGATGCAGGCGTCACATCAGGTTAACGTCTGTGGTTCCAGAGTTGGCTACTTTTGATAACACTCTAATAAACATTACATTTGTATTCCTATCATTGAGTAAGTCATATTAAAGTGTTGCTCTACCCCGGGGAAAAACATTAACAAAAGTTACGCATGATATTCACATCATTGAATCGTAAAGTGGTCTTCATTTCAATAATACTGACATATGTGCTCTAATGTGAGTGCTGACGTTACGTCGCACCATAAGTTACCCTTAAAACGCGAGTGTTGTCGACGTGCTTGGTATGCCAACGATGTGCACATAGCTACTACACTTAGAAAAACACGTCGATCCATTTGTAACGCTTTGCTAAGAGCCATAAAATACAGCATAGAAGTATTCGCTGACTGCTTCGTATGAAACCGATTACCACAAGGCGTGGAACCTGCCGAATTTTTCTCTCTCCCGTTTTTCTGACTATTTCTTTCTAGCTCTTTCTCTTTCTGTCTACAGTGAAACCTCGGTGGTACGATCACAGCTCATACGAACTTCGCATTTAGATTACAGAGGACATTCGCGTCATCCTTTTTTTCTAACGCGCCGACGCGGGATGCTGTCGTTGTACTGTGTTTACACGTGCCTGCCTCGTGCATAAGACATCCTATGAAAGGTGGACGAAGACTGAAAGAAGGCGAGGATGGTCTTGGCGAAGGAGTCGGGCCTCACAACGTCAACATTCGCGACCGTTGAGGTCGCACTTGTGCGGGAACGGCCGTAGATCTCCTAAAAAACATCCCCAACACCTCCGCGATAACAAAATCATAACACAGGACCATGGTTGTGATGTTTGGTTGCCTTAATGCATCGAGTCAAAGCGCGTCTTTTGTTACTTTCGCTGCAGTACTTTGCTGTCATGCAAAGAAGCATACTAGAATTCGGAAGGGGTACTGCTGTCGCGGGTCACAACGCACCTGGTTCAACAATTAAATACGCGCGTACGGGTCGTATATTTACGAGGGCTGGTATGATCGCGGACATCTAAAAACTTCACTGAAAATCATTCAGGGTTCTTCCTGGCGTTGCTGCGGCCCTGAAAAACAATAAATGAAAATGTACGCCAGCTTTTCTTTTGTCGCACGCTAATTTTCCATGCTTTCTGGTGGTACGAATTTCTGATGATACGAATGCTTTTGGTGGTCCCGTGGGAATCGTATCACCGAGGTTTCACTGTACTTCTTTCTCTCATTTTTTATATATCTCTCTCTTCTTCTTCGCTCTCTTTCTCTCTATTCCTCTTTCTTTGTTTCCATCTCTTTCGTTCTATCTCTCTCTCTGTACTCGATGTCTCGCCCATCAGAGTTATTGCATCCCACGCCAGACAAATCGGCGCACGCGCTCTGGGAGCGAAGCAGAAGAGGAAGAAGAGGACGAAGAGAGTGCGTGCCGGTTCTTAGTGACGACAGTTCTCTGGCGCCGCCACACGGCGTAAAACTTGGCAAGTCCGCTGTAAAACAATTTTTCTCACATCAGCAATTTACTCTTTCACAATTCCAAGATCGCCATTCATACCGCGAGACGAAGCTACGTAAGCGAAAAAAAAAGTCACGCCATATCCACGGAATGAATGATGATAAGTGGGCGAAGCTCGAGAGGGGGAGATCATCGGTAAAACCGTAACTCCCGTGAAAGTTAGCCCATCACATCATTAGAAAGACGTAAGACTGTGCGTATATTATACAAAATCAACTTTCATTTTGTTCTTGTTCGTTTGTTGTTCCGTTTCTTCGTTTGTTCTTTTCATTTCGTCGTTGTCATGGCGGCTGGATTGCGAGGTGCCTTCATTATGACGGCTTTATGGTCCGTGAAATGAAGCGAGAGAGGTTCTCGTACTGGCTGCAGTGGGAAGTTTGCAAACAATAAATCTATGCACGTCCCTGGCATCGTGGTAGGTTGCAAATGGATACATCTGAGTGCGTATTTGGAAAGCATGTGCTGCACGATCCAGTCATTGGCAATGAGGTCCACGTTGAAGTCCCCAACCAGCACAAACGGACGGTTCTTGTACTTGTTGTCGTAGTCACGTAACGCAGCGTCTGTAAAGGACTTGACGTCCCCTATAGACAGGTTGGGTGCGAGGTACACGGTCATGACGGCGACTAGCAGACGGCTACTGAATCGATGGACCGGTGTTTCGACGCGTGGTGGCGATTCGGGGCTCGATTGTCGGCTCCGCGATGGAGTGCCAAGCATGAATCTTACCCCGCACCGCCACCATTGTAACGACGTGGGATCGACGAGGACACGGAGCACGACAAACAAACAGGCTTTATCGATCAGAGAAAGAACTGCAACGTCTTCTTCGTCCCTGCGCTGGGCCAAGAACACTCGCGCTGCTTCGTTGCCATCACCACTGGCACATACGCGCGGCATAGGCGGTCACGTGCGAGCTAGCAGGGACAAACCCACGGCTTTAGGAGCTTCGCCTCTAAAATGCGGCTGTCGACGCCACCTTAAAATGTGCGCATTAAACGTGGTGACGTGATATATTTTGAGGGCACCTACTACGTGGTACGTATACATCTCAACCAGTAAATATGAAGTACATTGCCCTCTGAGGGGGGGGGGGATAAACTTAGCATACGAAGTTTCAGGAAATTTCGTTGATCCATTGTCGCAAAAATACGAAAAATACATTTTGGCATCCGTAACGTCCCGTGCGGTGATTTCGGCGCTATATTTGAAAATGAAGCTTTGACCTTGATTTTGGCCTCTATTAGTAAACGAATGAGGGTGAAATTGACATCAGAGATCTCAGAGTATAATTTGCCAATTAAACCGATTAATTTTTTTTTTCACTTTAGTGTCCCTTGAAGCTGTGGTATTTTCCATCGCCTAAACCCGAAGTGTGAGTTCCGGAGGGGAGGGGGAGATGGGTGGGGGTAGCGCTCGACAACTCCTCTTTCCCATGGTCGGCCGAACACTAATACTCACTCTAGACACCCTGCGTGTTGCTCTAAAGAACCTTGAGTAAAGAAACTTGAAAAGCAATTGGGTTAGAGGAAGAAGATGGCTTTCACCTTCGGCTCATCTTAGGCAAACACACAAGAAGCCGCGCGTTTTTTGTTGATGCACAAAGAAGCCCCGACTCCAGCCCGCTTAATTAGAGTGCTTCATACCCTGCAGGCACAGTAGTGATAACCTGGTCAACGCGCCATGCCTCTTCAACTGCACTGCTGGAACCCGGACAAGGGAGGAACCCCTTACATAGCTTTCCTCCTAGACACCGATAACACCACAGCACCGCAGCTGCTTGCTGGAAAAAAAAAATTGCAGGGTCCATTATGCATTCTCCTAAGGGGACTCGAAGGCGAATGCTATCTTCTTCTTCCCAGTCCATGCATCGATCCTCCCCCGGTCCCCTCCAAAATCTTTCTGCACCGAACGTGGTTTTGTACTGCAAGATTTTTGGACCCCACCTGGTTTTACACTGCCTCCGTGATCGGCCCACCTCTGACAAGCGACGATGTCATGTTCTGACGTCATCATGTGACAATACGTAAGGCAATCTGTGACGTCATTATGACGTCTTATGGTGACGTCAACACGTGATGCTGATTTTTCGCATCACTCGTGTTGACGCCGCCGACGGTCAGTTTCAGTGTTGAATAATAAATTCATATTCAAACCTTGGTCGCGACGGCTTGGTCCAGAAGAAACTGCAAGAAGTCCTCGTCGCCAGAGGAGCAAGAGATACACATCCCCGTTTCGATGATGGCCGCCTGAGGGTCTCGCATGGTGATGTTCAACACCGACGGCACGTTGGTCTGGAGTATCCTGCTAACGACGTGGTTGAACAGGACCACACGGTCATTGATGCTCATCCACTCTTTGGGGTTTATTTTCGCGGCAGTCAAGAGGTTCCCGAGGCTGGAGCTCCTGTTAACCGTGAGCAAATATAAACGTTGTACGTCCGATGAACATCGCCAAAGCAAAACGATCGAGAACCGTAAAACTAAAGGCTTGCTCACACCTGCGACTCGCGCCCGTCGCGCGACCATTTGCAAGTGGCGACCAAAGAGCGACTCCAGGCGACCGATGTTCACACTTGCGTTATACCCGTCGCCACGCAAAACGAAACGTCGGCAAACTGTAGTATGAAAGAAGGGCTTCCCTTATCTCATAAATGGGTAATTTCTGAAGGTGATTTGACATCAGGATTCGAGGAACATATCGGTACTGACCTCTAAAATGACTTAAATCTGAACGCCGAGCCTGAAAAATAGCGTTTTTTGTTTCACGGTTATGTTTCAACGTTTAAATACATGGTGACCGCACGGGTTCTATCACGAAAAAAATATGCTTCAGATCAGTCACGTCTACGTAGCTGATGAACATACTTGTTAAGAACCTAAAAAAGTCACAGTGTCACCGCAAGGGCGAAGCAATTAATGCGATAACAACAAATAGACCTTTTTCAAGCAATCCCAGAACCCCCTGCGGGCGCGCGAAGCACTATGGGAAAAGTGTGTACGGCGAGCCCACCAGCTGTTCTGTCGCTCGCTGCTCGTTGGCGCCGTGGAAGCACCAAACGAAAAAACCGCGTCGCCGCTGGTTGACTATTATTAAATCCTAAATACTACACATGTCTGAACGCACCTGCATGTATGTCTACGCATGAAATACGAAAGGAATGATGCAGTCAGTGTACGTATTACCGAGTATACCGGATGTAGCAGTTAGGTGGCATGCGAGTTATCACTTGCGGATACATGCAGTCAAAACGTGCTATCGTGAGCAATGTGAGCTAGAACACCGAATTCGTATTTATTCAATGATTACTTGTTCACAAGCCGCTATGGTATTTAATGCCATAGCGGCTCGTGATCGGGTTTAACCAAACTGTAAAGAGGTGTTAGTGCTCAGGTATACAGATGATTATTTGATTTTAGTTGACAAGTCACGCGCTGTACAAAGAACTGAGCACATTCTAAACGTGTTTAAAGAAAAAGAGATGGGACTAGAATTCACTTGCAAGATGCCTTGCTCTGATAATTTGCAGTTTCTTTGATACATGCTTTTAAGTTTCACTGCTAAGCATGTTTGCGGGCAGTATAGCCCACGTTCAGCGAAATAGGTGTTTAATTTCGCGTCGGCGCATTCGAATATTGTTAAACGAGGAATTGTGATGTCATGATTACGCACGGCAATGGAAAAAAAACTTGCGCACATAAGACGAGCTGTAGTTTCCAGCAGCTAAGAGGCGGGATATTCTGCGTATCGTTGTATTGGTTTGCGAAAATGTGTTCGCATGGCAAAGAAAGATTAACACGGATGTCCTCCATCCGTAAATAATAAACAAACTAGAAATATTGCAGTTATTCCACATATGTACAAGAAGTCGCATGGCCTGAAGAACGTATACGGAAGCGATGTGGGGTTGAAGGTTGTGTTTGCCGCCCCAAGTAAGCTTAGTCGCATTAAGGTTGCAGGGGTCTGCGCTGGGCAAATAAAAATGCGGTCAGAGGCATGCCAATTGTTTTGTAAATTGTGTAGGATTTAACCACAAATTTCTCTTTCATGTGTCCACATGTACATCGGCCAGACTGGTCCATGTATTAATACGCACCTCAGCGAGCATCAAAATTCATTGAATGGAGCCGTCTCATCTCGCATCGCTATGTCAGTCATGAAAATGTAATCCCATCTTCGAAAGCACGGTAATTTTATACCATCAACCTAACCAGACAACGGGGAAATTTCGGAGGCATATCATGTCATAAATAACGCCACACTTTGCGTCAGTCAACCTTCTCAGTCTTTACAACACAAGGAATTCAACTTTATTAACCGACTGTAAGCGCGCGCCTTGGGGTTTGACTTTTCGTGCCTCTTTATGACACGTGCGACGCACTCCCATTTTTGTATATATGTTTTTTTTTCACGAGTGCAATAAAATTACAGTTGTGTGTGAGCGCTGGTTTGTGCATTTCCTTCCTTGTATTCCTATTCTTTTTTTTGCTCCAAGTATTATTCCAACCTGTAGTAGTAGCACCAACGAAAGTTAGTAGGCACTTATCGTTCGTTACATATATGGTGCGAGCGACGCAATGAATGTATCTCATTTCCCCAAATGCCGACTACACTTCCTAGACTACACTCCTGCACTTCATAGGCAACCGAGTTCTATTTTGTTTTTCATTTATGCCGTAAGGCGGACTGGCGCCAAAAAAATAAAATAAAATAAAAGGTGACGCTTCTGAGCCGCTCAACTGGTCCAACAGTGGGACAGATGGAAATCGTCGAGAGGCCGTCGCAGGTAAACAGTGAAGTTTGTGATTGAATTGCGCAGTAACATGTTGCACCTTGCCAAATTCACTGTGTCTAAGAAGTCCTGGCACGGCGCAAGCGGAAAGCTACAGCGCGAGGCCCGCGCGCTCGTCGCGGCGGCTGCTGCGGCGTACACATTTCCCATGAGCGCTTGCGCGCCCGTTGGTGGCGCTCGTGTACTTGAAAAAGGTCTATTGAAGTGTTACACAAAGTGAGGCTGGCAGCTAACTGTTTTGTATCCGACCTCGCATAACTACAAAACGCTGGTGAAAGAGAATACGGCCGCTCCAGGGAGAGATGCTCTCCGTATAGTCACTTCGCGTTGAGAGCGCAGCACGTAGACGGGTACACGAGCCGCCCGCTGTGATGGCTTTCGAGATAGCGCGCGCACCAGCGATCGCGACCGCGCCCTTCGATTCAAAGTTGAAAGTGGCTGCTCGCGCGACAACACCCCCCCCCCCCACCGCCCCCCACCTCGCGTCTCTTTTTGATGGTCGTTAAAGATGGTCGGGGCGTTTCCTGTCTGCTTCGACGGCAGGCCTCTCGAGCGGGGTGATGTTATCGCATGCACCCTCCGAGCGACGGAAATGGGCTGACTCGTTTGATCTCTGCTTCGACCGCGTTCGTCGCCCCCGCTCGCGTGTTTTTACCCGCGGTAGAATATACAATGCGCGGGGGGATCTTGTCGATTTGGACTTCATACCGGAAGGACATGACGGCGAAGACAACGGCAACGGCGACGGCAAAAACCCGTCGAGACTGTCCATATATCGCAAATATTAAATATATATGGGACGAAGACAGTCATGTGTAGACCGGGCCGCAAGCGAGATGTGCGTAGGCCGTGTGTGAGACCCCTGGCCTATAGTGTTCCACTAGCTCACACGAACGCATATACGCACCTGTTTGTGTAGAATGCGACGCATGAAGTGTAGACGCATCCCATTTTGGCCTTTGGGTCACCGATGCGGCACAGCGCGTCGCCAGTGGCGCCTGCGGTGATGTTCGCGTGTATGGCATTGACGAAGCGGTAGTTCACGTTCTCATCGTAAGTCATGGGATGGCCCTTGTCGTCCAGGGCGCGCCAGTTACCGCACGTGTACTGGTACACATCCTGCATAATCACCGGCAAAACGGCATGTACAGATTCTGAAGCCCCGAATTCATAGATACCTTCGTCAGATAATTCCAGTGACATATATAAATAGTTCCTTGCGGTTATGTGCGCACACTTTTTTTTCACAACGGTAGTCTATTATTCTTAGTGGCAGGAGCACAGAGTGACACACTGGTTTGTGTTCAAAGCACTTCTGGTCGAGCCCTCGCTTCCGGTTTTCCGAGTATTCGGAACAAGTATTCTAAAAAATAGAGCTG
The DNA here is from genome assembly GCF_013339695.2 of Rhipicephalus sanguineus. Classification (NCBI taxonomy): domain Eukaryota; kingdom Metazoa; phylum Arthropoda; class Arachnida; order Ixodida; family Ixodidae; genus Rhipicephalus; species Rhipicephalus sanguineus. Next base: position 78,999,993 of record NC_051183.1, on the reverse strand, counting down.
CTACGAAATCGATGGTCCTGGGATTAAGTTATGAGTTGCATCGGCCGCATACGATATCCGAGCATAAGTTCACTTAAAGGCCAAATAAACGCGAGATAAGTATTGAACATAAATTGAACGAGTTCATTGATAAAAGTGGACAGCTTTCTGGTGAGCAGCTGCGATCGTTGCGGTCCCTGGCGGAGCAGAGCTCCACCACGCACTTCTTTCTATATGGCCTCTGAGATCCCCTTCGGCAGCGGATCTCGAAGGCCACAAGGTTAACCCAAGGAATACACCAGAGCATAGAGTTTCCTAAAATTAACTGAGGGGACTCTGGCGCTGCGATCGTTCAGCTACCATGGGAATGATGGGTAGTACACAAATTTGCCTAGTCTTTGTGCTTGCGGCTTCAAACGTACTTGTGGCTTTGTTTATTGCCGTGTTTTGGCGCTCGTTTCGGATAAAATAATAGACCATTGTGAATTTCGTGACCAGGTTTGATTTGGTTAGCCTAAAAAAGTTAAAGCGGTGAAGTGGAACTGCTGACTTTTGCTGAATTTATTTTTGCGACAAAGCGGATGCAGCCCACGCGGAGCCAAACGTAGCCGGAAGAACTAAGTTTAGACAAATTTGTGTACTGCCCATCATCCCCATGCTGGCTGAAGCGTCATGCGTTGCAGCTCCCATAGACACTAGCGCCAGAGTTCCCTCTAGTAAGTACTGTAGGAAACTCTATGCATCAGAGTACACGAACGCCGATGTGCCAGTGTCACTACCAAACACCTGAGACGAGAATTAGGGTCACCTCCAATTTTTTTTTGTTCTTGATGGTAGTTCTCGTTTTTTTTTTTTCCAAGTACTTCACGGCGCTTCCTTCAGTGCGTTGAATTAAATGTTTTCCCCTCATCCAAAGTCAGCTGAACGACGACTCCTGCTCATCGGCTTGTGAGCCGTTGGCAACCATTCGCTGTTGGGGTGTCTACGTCATTCCGCTCCCTATGCACTAGTCTCGTCGAATAAAGGCACCATATGCGGGCTTAAGTAGAGATACCCTAAAGTAAATATACAGTTTTATGCATTTCTAACAAAAGCAGTCGTGTATCTACACGCTGAGATTGACAGTTAAGTGCTTTAAACTCCTCGTATAGCCAGTTTATTATTACGCAATAATCACGCTGCTGACAACATCCTGCGACGTTGATCTCAGGCACAGCACGCAAACACATTACAAGAACTGCCTTTTTTTTCTTCAGTCTAACTTCCAGCCATCAGGACGTTAGCAGAGCGCGATGAATCCTATACAATCGTTTCTTTTTTCCTGGCCAAAGAGAACCTAGCCACACGAAGTTTCTTTTAGTTTTTTGGATTGAAACATCAACTGTGCGTGTTGCCTACAGGACATTCCACGTGTCAATCCGCCTTTTTCACGACGCCCCTGCGCCTGCGCTCTCCACTAGAGGAAAACTCGCGAAACGTCTGTTCATCTCGGAGGCTTTGCTTCTGGCAATACCGGTTGTCCTGGCCCCTACCAAACCCCTACCAAAACGGCAGAGGGCAGCCCGGGAAAATGAAAGAGGCGGGTTATGTCCGTGTGACTGAAGTCTGTTTTGTGATTCTCGTAAACGCTTGACTATCAAGAAAATGTTATGTTGAATTGTTATGGGTGTTAATTGTTTATGCTTCTAATTTTTCTAAGTACACACATTTAAAATTCAGTTTCATCCATAAACCAAAGCATAGCCAGCGGTAGCAATCCATCAAACAGCTACAAAAGGCTCAGGTGCTTTATCAGCATTACATGCCGCGGGAAACATATTGGCACACTAGCTCAATTAATGAGCATGGCTCCCGATCATTCAGGCAAACACGAAGACACCTCACGCGCCGACCTCGAACACTAGCTTTCACAATGATGACGTGATCAAAACAGCTAGCAGAACTGAGCAAGCGAATTCAGTCACATTTTTTCCCCTTTTTTGACATAACGCGAACTACGACATCACGAGCGAGATATTAAGAGATGCCAGCAGAGAATCGCACGAAGCTGCCCCCCCCCCCCTTACCCCTCGACTCACTCGTATAACTGCCGGTTCTCACAAAGTCAAACCGCGCGCATAGTGTTCTGTGCTACCCGGAGGGCGTCTCGTGCTCTGTCCAAGCAAAGGAATGGCTCACTTCCTCTCCCCACTCACAGCGTACTGCAAGTGGGGAGCGAGATTATAACATAGCATTCGGACTTTCAACGGAACATCACGGCGACGACGACGCCGACGTAAAGTTCTCGCTTGGAAGGTCCCTATACTTCCTGTCTTCATAAGACATGGAAAAGCTTGGAGGACGCTTCAGCTGCGCCTTCAAGTAGACATCACATGGTGACGTCACCACGTGGTGATTTTTCATTAATTTGCATCCAGCTCAAGTTTTCGCTCACGGACAACACTGACTTTTCGCTCACAACCAAGGACGCCGACGCCAGCATTTCTGCGAAATGGTCTCTTTAACGCTATCGCGTTAGAATATAGCAGCGCACTCACAAGAATGGAGACCAATATCAAACTCGGCAAGCATTACCTATTAGCACAGATTTCTATGTATCCACAAAAGCGTCTCATTGCTAAGAAATGTCGTTGTTGTTATGATGCCTCGTCATTCCTGCTTTGGTTACATTCTTCTCGCACGCACCCAGAAATGCTCTAATACGGCACGGAAAAGTTGACAAGTTATAGATGCTTCCGTTGTATGTAAGGTTTAAACAACACGCTGTATATGGAATTTTTATTTTATTTTATTATTGCGATAGCAATCATATGGACAGTTTCGGCTGGATTTTGCCGTCGCCATCGCCGCCATCATGCACCGTATATGTATATGTATATACATACATGCATACGTATATATATATATATATATATATATATATATATATATATATATATATATATATATATATATATATATATATATATATATATATACATACATATATATATAGATCAAAGTCGCAAAGAGAAATAATTCAGAAAAATGTTTCCGAAGCGTGGAATCGAACCAGTGACCTCCGCAGCGCGTGGCGCTTACTACGCCAGAAAGCGCAGATCCTTCAGGTAGCTAACGGCGAACGTTATATACACACCCTTTACCTCTGGCAGGACTCAGAGACGGCAGGCGCTTAGAAGAGTTTCTTCATTACCCGCGAGATGGCGCGAGGAGCGTGACGGGCGCATTTAAAAGTCGTCGGCGAGCTCGCTCGCTTCTTCTATTTGCGCAGGGAGAACCTTGCCCTTCCGCTGTCTGCTCGCGCGGTTTTCTCGTGGTGAGGGAAGAGGGATGTTTCGAGCTTTCACCGTTACGTCCGCGCTCATATTACGGAGCGTACGAAAGTCACTCGGGCTCAAGGGACGCCGCTAAACGAATGAACAGAAGATGAGCGCGAACTATCAAGTGTCACAGCTCGACACTTGAAGCACGCTAGTTTCCCTCGCTGCTTCGGCCGCCTTTGCAACAGGAGCGCTGTTCAAACTGAGAGTGTCCATTGGTGAGCCTCACTTCGTATAGCATTAGTTTCATGCTGTCGCATTCATTGCTTCGCCCTTGCGGCGAAACTGTGACTTTTTTTATATTTTACTGTGACCTACGTTATGCTGACGTGTGTGTAGGATAGGCAAGACACTCTCGAGCATTTCAACCGGCTTTTCGTCCCTGGTATCCCGCAATATTGTTGATACTGTTGCGAATGAAGACAATTTAATTCAATATATACAAACCAAGCAAGGGTTAGCGGTGGCGTCGATAGAGGCGTTCAACATGGCTACCGCTTTCTTGCAGTCGTCGGTGATGCAAGACTCCTGCAGGATGGCGGTGAGAGAGAAGCCCCGCATCGTGCTCGGGTGAAATAGTGCAGCGGGCGTCCCCGTAAGCCAGCCCACAAAGACGAGGGCCACGACGAGCACCAGCGCAGCCACTACCAATATGGACCCGCCGATGAGCATCTGCAGGGACCATTCGTTCCGGTCGTCAATAGACGAGTTGCATAAATGCCAGCAACACTCTAAAAAGCCCCGAAGTGTTCAAGCAACACTGGGCTGAGCTGCTATTGTGCATGAAAACGAATAAAAAACACGCAAGAACGCGGCGCTCGTGCGACTGAAAAGAAGCATGAACGTTAGATAGACGTTTCATTTTGATCCGAACATTTTGTGTCATCCAGGTGGTATGCATGTCCAGCCAAACGCGCGGGACTGCTCATGCACAATGGCGGCGTTGGCTGCTTCGTGTACATACGTACAGAAGGCGCTGCAACGGATTGTTTTTTTTGCAACTCGTCTATAGATGAAAGCAGCCATGTAATACGAATCTGAATGCGTATGTTTTGTGCAACTGTCATTTAGTTCTGGGGTAACGGGAAGGCAGAGAGTTAGATGGAGTGACGGTATTAATTAACCCTTTCGCTACCGTTTACGAGTACAGTCGCCATGGTATTGTGTAACAAAATGACCGATGGCGACTCTAACCATGAACAAAAATTGGTCGCACGTGGAACCAATGAAGACTATACTCGTCATAATTTTGTTTCTTGACGCTAGATGGCGACACTTGTCCACGTTGGACAAGTGTGGGCCATTTGTGTCTAGGCTTACATTTTATTGTCATTTTTCGTTGTATTGCTATGCGGTGAAGCTACCTTCGACTTATCTTTTTTTTAATGCGATTAGTGAAATAAGTGACCTCACTGAATTGAAGGAATGGTACCGTTTTATTCAAGCAAAAAATCTCTACAAATTGAGCGAAAAAAAAATTCGGTAATTTTGACACATTTTTTCTTCTTTTCTTACGGTATAGCAAATGGGTTAAGAAGTTTGCAGGGATCATATGGAATCAGTTCGCACAGGATAGGGTGACATGGAGCTCGTCAAACCGTACGGTGAAATAGCGAAATTTTGACGAGGACAAAGTGGATTAGAAAGACAGGACACTCGCTGCACTCGCAACTGAATTTAGGCGTTGGTATATATATATATATATATATATATATATATATATATATATATATATATATATATATATATATATATATATATATATGAAATATTGTTTCTGCAATGAATGCAGTTGCCGGTGTCGTGCCTTTCTTGTCCCCTTTGTCCTCGTCAAAAGTACGCTCCTTCCCCATACGGTTTGATGATCAGTCACCAACTAGCCCTGCTTTAAAACCCATTGAGCAGGACATCATTGTGAGAGGCGTTCGTCCTGCAGTGGACTAAAACAGGCTGTGAGTGATGCTGATTACCGGGACTAAAAATCAATACATAATTCACATCCCAAAAAAGCACCATACGTTCTAATCGTGTATACCCTACAACACACATACGTCCGAATAATTTGCAAGATTGAAAATTATAAAAATTGAAGTTGTTTAAGAATACTGTGCCTCAACATTTAGATCATAACTAACCCGTAAAAGCTGAAAGCTTCCCTCTGCATGTTTTTCTACACGTTCAACAAGACACACTCTTTACTGTTACACTTCACGGCCGCGTACAAACGATGGATCACAGCTACTACAGTATTACTGACCCAATTTACTAAACAAATTCCAAGTAACAGATGCCAGTTCACGTGTAATGGCTACAAATTCAATCCTAAATATGGTGTCTTTCAATGTTTTGCTTTCTGATGTAAATATGACATAACGAGTGTTTTTTCTTATGTTTCGGGATCTTGCATTTTGTGCCTTCGAACTCTGCCTACGACGAAAGCTGTTTCTGCACCGTGCAATGCTGCCTTTGTGCCACAGGGGTTGCAGGGCTAATGAGGCTGCAGATACTGTAGCTTTTACCCGGCTATTGTCACTCACCATAAATGGTACATTTCAATAGTATGTCACAAATCTACCGATGTGGTGAAACGTACAAGATCACGAATCTAAAAAAAAAATCTCAAATAATCGTGGCGATTCAGACAAATATTTACAGAGTTTTTTTAGCAGTGGGGAAACGCAGATCAGCATATTAGCCGCTAAGTCATGGTTCCGCAGGAATGACTGTGACGTTTTCCACCGTAGGCATGTCAGTGCAATCAATACGCGTTATTCGCTAGTAACATAATAGTATAAAACCAACACCGTGCAATGTAACAATCGAACATGCAAAATTGCGTACGTAAAGAATAACAATGTAAAATAAGAACAATATTTGAGAAAACGGTAAAACTATAGAGTAAAAATTTAAAAAAAGCGATAACGTGGTTTTAAAAAAAACTGCTTTATAAGCCCACAGATCGTTACTGGGAAAGGCATAGTTGCAAGTTACATGGCAGGGAGTTGCAACATAAAGTTCAGGAAAGATAGCTAAAGTTTTGTCTTAGCGTGCGTGCAGCTTTGTCACCAGAAGTTTAGTTTTTTTTTTTTTTCCGAAAGGGTGCAATTTTGCTGTAAGGTTTCGTTTGGGAGAAAGCCGCTCATTGGGCATCTCGCCGTTCCTTCTGAAAAATAAACTGGTCATTAAAGACCTATACCATCAGGGGAAATGTGAAGCTTAATCTTTAAAAATATATATACACACCGACTAAGTCAGCAAGTCTCCTGGACTTTTCGAAGCTGCAGTATGGTCGAAACATGCGAAAACGCCGCAACATCTGTCCCGTCAGAATGACGTCATCGTCGACATGCTTCGGGAGCGAAACACAGAAAAATAAAGTCTGCTGACCTTTGTTTCATCGGTCCGAGGACAACGTGTTCAAAAAAATTAATATTGGAAGGTTTTAGAACAGCGCACTCAAAACTTTGTTTCAGCGTTTGACACCACTGCGCGTGCGTCGTACGCTCACCCCTTGCGGACCCCCGTTATGTGACGGAAATAGCGGGACGTACGCAACGAACGCTATCTTTGCGTACGCTATTCGAAAACTGCCTATTACCAGATTTTACGTGCCATATTCATGGCACACAATAATCAGGCTGGCTGTCCATCGTGGAAAACACCAGAATAATTTGGATTATCTGGAGTGCTATAACGTGCACATAATCCTAATTACGCGAGTGTCGCATTTCGCCCCCATCGAAGTAAAGCCACCAATCGATCGATCCTGCGTCCTCGACCTTGCAATAAAACACGTCACCTTCTAAGCAATAAACCACTGCCGACCAGACAGGATGTTTCTGCCAAATAAATACAACCAGGCTGTTAAAAAAAAATACTAGCTTCACTGCTACGCATCAGTTTTGTACTTAGTGCATTTGTAGTTCGTGTATCCTGAATTTTGATCTGTGCTTGTGTATATGATTACTGTATCGTGCTTTCCCTTGCCACTACCGCAGCCTGCACTGCGTTTGAAATTTATGCATTCCCTATTTGGGTAAGTGTTGTGTACTTTCAGCATATCTTGTGTTCTTTTGCCACCACAGCATTTCCCTAATGTATAGAGGCCGGTGCGAACATAGTCAAGTTTCTTTATTCTCTACTTCTCCATCAACCCTTTGTTGGTGGAAAGAAAACAATTATTATTATTATTATTATTATTATTATTATTATTATTATTATTATTATTATTATTATTATTATTATTATTATTATTATTATTATTATTATTATTGTTGTTGTTGTTGTTGTTGTTGTTGTTGTTAATATTACTATTAATACTACTACTGCTACTACTACTTTAGCGCATAATTTTTTAACGTGCGAGATCACTTAATGTACTGAAATCTTACTGCAACAAGGGCCAGTTTGTACGACATCTTGTATCGCGCCGCCAGGTATGACACGGACCCTATCTCACCCTGCAATACTTGGAAATACCAGCGTGTAACTACGCAGGGACACAAGAAGACACGGACCAGCACTTGCCCCTGCATTCTTGTGCCCCTGTATAGTTACGCCCAGGTACTTAAAGCGTCATGAATCACCAACAACCTCAATCAGCCATTCTGACAACTTACCCTGCGGTGGCGTTCCTCAATTTCCTGGCGCTCTCGTGAAGAGAACTCATCAGCATGATGCTGCACGTCGCCGGGTAGCTTGGTCATGCTTTTATCGCCAATTGAGGCCCGTGCGGCTGCAAAACCAGTAGTCAAGCATACTTCAAGTAATGGCGTCTTCAGCGCCAAAATTAAGCCGGATGCGTAACGGCCAATACGGTAGCTTCACCTCGGCTTAAATTACATGAATGACACCACATCGCCTTTACTAGAAAACGTTCAGGGTAGCTAACTATATGAAGACAAATATTTGCTTAGGAATGCAGTTCAGTTTGAATGCTTCCATAATGCAAAACACCACGCGCAAAGACTACGCAGAACGACACTAGCGGATGTCCTGTGTTGTTCTGTGTAATCTTTGCGTGTGTTCGCTGGTATTTTGGAAGCGCTGAATCAGTACTAACTAGCCCACCTAAATGCATTAGCGATCAGTTCTCTTCATTTGGAAAATTTACAAAAGCTGGAAGTTACGTATGCGTTTAAAATAACTCCACAAGTATTAGGACAAATGTGTGAGCGCCCTATTTAACAGTAGGAATGCGGCGTTATTGTCTTATAGATAGATAGATAGATAGATAGATAGATAGATAGATAGATAGATAGATAGATAGATAGATAGATAGATAGATAGATAGATAGATAGATAGATAGATAGATAGATAGATAGATAGATAGATAGATAGATAGATAGATAGATAGATAGATAGATAGATAGATAGATAGATAGATAGATAGATAGATAGATAGATAGATAGATAGATAGATAGATAGATAGATAGATAGATAGATAGATAGATAGATCTGAAACAGATCGAGAAAGCACACATCACCTACTTTAGAACTACAGCTGCTACCAGATGTATGGCATTGTGAGGATTTCCTTACATATGTTCTAAGATTGTGAATGTACAAATACTCCAGAAACAACGACACCGTACGCCCACTGTCTGTAATCATCACGAAGAAAATCGCCTTTAAGAACATATTAATATGAAACTTTTGCAAAACATACAGTGTGCAACTTTTCCATTAAGAGAAGTCTACAAGAAGCATGAAAGACTGTATGTGTATGAAGTCTCCAGGCAGATACAGTGCTGACTGTATACACCTTCACTGCCTGGGGAACGCACTAGGCGCGTGTGATTCCTCAAACGTTCCCAAGAAATATGAAGTACATTCTCGGCCACCATCTTGCAGACAGTGTGACATTTAAGTAGCACGTCATAAGGTCGAAATCAGTTAGACCAACACCTCATAAACAAAAACTAACAGGGTCCCTTATGCATTCGCCGACATAAGGGACTCTGAGAAGGCGATAGCCATCTTCTACTGTACCTTCTCAGTGACAGATTGATCCTCCCCCGTTCCTCTCCGAAATCCGTCTGCTGTTTTCCACTGCCTCGATGATCGGAGGTATTGCAAGCTTTCTGCACGTAACCTGGCTGTGAAGTGCCTCTGTGATTGGCCCATCTTTGACTAATGAAGATGTCATGTGATAACGTGATCATGTGGCGTATAACGCTAGACCACCTGAACGTGACGTCATGATGATGCCACAAATTCTGACCATCTGTGACGTCATGAAGGCGTCATGTGGTGACGTCATCACGTGCAGATCTTTTTTCGTCACTCGCGTCGACAACCACTACTACTGTACTTTTTCGCGTTTGATGAGGCATGTGTAGTTGGTTACAATTTAAGTATAAATAGAATTTTAGCCCCAATATTGCGGCAAAACTGTCAGTCGTCTGTGCGACAGAGCCTTGCTCGGTGGCTCCCTTTCTAGCCTTAAGTACTTTATTGTTGCTAATGTAAATACAACGCATGTTACGAATTAAATTTTGGTTACCTTTTGTTAGATTGTTATGTTTGGCTGAACAGTATAGTTGAAATCTTTGCTGAACTATGCCAGTAAGCTGACCAAGCTTTCCGCCGAAACTTAGCGACACGAACCTGTATGGGAAAGTCCACTATCTGAACCACGTGTGGGGCGTTTTTCATCACGTAAATAAACAATTTCAATTGGATGTGACATTGTGCAAATTCTCTCTGGGTGGAACAGCGATGGCTGTGGGCATTGCTTATAAGGGCTGTTCAAATGAAAATGTACGAAACGACACTGTGGGTGTAAATGAAGACTATATTCAAAGTATACACCATAGGCTTAAGCACGACATTCCCATTGATGAAAAAGCCGAAGGATTCTTTGTTCCCAGAGTTCTTGCGGCCGTGACAAGACCCAGTGCTTCATAGCGTCCTTGAGTTCGTCGTCCGATTTGAAGCGCTTCCCTTTCAGGTGTTTTTTTTTTTTTTTCAGGGGACCAAACACATGGAAATCGCAGGCGATGAATTGTGGCCCGTTTGACACCTTCCGCCGCCAGAAATCGGATAACGCCTCGCTGCTCAACAATAGTCGAATTTCGCAATGTGAATGCCATCCTATCCTCATGCCGCGTCAATTGGACGGCTCTCTATATAAGAGCTTTTCCTCTCTCCTGTAAAGATCTGCGCTTGCGGGCTCCCCTGCATCCTCCGATCCACGGCGGAAACTATAATCGCACAGCTAGATGTCTCGCTACGTTCTCCCATAGTGGCACAGGCATTTATGTTAATGGTTACGTTGTGATGACGTATCGTACCTTTACATATGAAAACCCCTCGTATTTATTCTTTTGTTGTAAGCAACTATATGGTTCCCGTCTTAATAAACTTGACGATTAAGTATAAACTTCTCGCTTCACCCATTATAAGTGATCCTATACGGTAAACTAACCTGAGGCACGACGATGCATGCCCGCGAGTTTGCTGGCTTGCATGGAGGCTGCTTTTTCAGAGGCTTCAGCTTCGTGCAACGCCATCGCCGAGCCGATGCTGCCTCGGCGGCCGATGCTGCCTCGACGGGGGAAGGCGATGCTGGTTCGGCGTGCCAAGGATTTCCGGTGATGCGACATTCTTCGACCGCCCGCAGACCCACTGGTACTGGCACGCCTGCCCTGTTGGGAGAAAATATGGCGCAAACGCTTTCAAACGAATCGGCAGCTTTTTATACAGGGCCCCATGAAGTATGCACTCCAGTACACAGGTTTGCTCGGGGTTCATTAGGATGGGCGAAGTGTCACCCCCAACCCCCCACCCCGCGTTGGTCGAGTCTGACAGAAAACGAGCTCCGCAATGGATGCGAAAATGAAAAGGAAGCGATGACGTGCTTCCCGCAAAGGCCTGCCATCATTCCCCGGCTTTCCGCGGTGAAGGTTGGAAGTAAGCAGTTCATTGAATGCAAAATCAGGGGTGCATGGCCGCCAGTGTCTTCAAATAACATGCGTAGCCTTACCGTGAGCATTAAAAAATGACGTGAAAGGTCCGACCGATCAAAGGTATGGGGCGCAATAGGCACCCCCGTTTAAATGATTAGGAGTGCCCCCCCACCCCCCGCCCCTTGTATACGTCTATGCTTCAGGGCCCCTCAAGCCTGCTGTAACAGAACACGTGTATACTTGGGTAGCATAAGTCGGCAAACACACTCATGAGTCGACTCACTCAGACTCACCCGACTCACATCGAGCCGTGAGTCTGAGTCGAGTGAGTCCGGTTGACGAAAGCTTTCGTGAGTCTGAGACCAAGTGAGCCCTCGGCGCAAAATATGTTTCTTGGGTGAGGCTGAGTGAGCTTCACTATTTTTTCCAGCCTACGGTCCTATCTACTCATCTACAGCATTACAATAAAAAGAAAAAAAAGTGGGTGGGGGTGGGAGGCTTGACATTCTTCTGAAATCTCTTTCAAGGAAAGTTCTTGATAAAAACATGTCGTGTGAGTCATGAAGTTTAATATAAATGTTCTTACTGAATTGGAACCACTTATAACTCCTATTTGAAGGTACTAGATCAAAATGCGTATCGTAGAGCACCAAAGTTTGAGATTGGGTTAGTTGGTAATTCATCTTCAATAACAAGCGCAGAACGGACAAGGGATAAGAAGGACAAGAGGGACGGTCTCTGTTCCCTTTCTTGTCCCTTGTCCGTTCTACGCTGGTTGTTGAAGTATAGCACCAATTTTGTGAGATATTCGCGTTAATGAGCATTGGAACATGATGGAAGAAGCTAATTGTACGCTAACGCACTCATGGGTCAACTCACTCAGGTTCAGATCGAGCCACGAGTCTGGGTATCAGTGAGTCCAGGTGTGTAATATTTTGGCGAGCTTGAGTCCAAGTGAGTCCTTGTGAGAAAATTTTTAGTGAGTCTGCGTCCGAGTGGCTCCGGTTGAGGAACATTCTGGTGAGTCTGAGTCCGAGTAAGTCGTAAGCACAATATATATATATATATATATATATATATATATATCTCGAGTGAGTCTGAGTAAGCGCCAGTTCTTTTGTCCGACCTATGCTCGACCCAGCCGATAACATCGTGCCTTACATCCATCATCCGTTCTGATGATTTGTATCCTATCTCTGGCGGGAAGATAGAAACATCCAGACCCGCAGCGCCTTCTGAGTAATCAACGTGCCCTATTCTGCGACACAAAAGTTAAATGAAAACTACATGACCTACACCTAGCCTTCATCTGTGAAGCACAGTTTCTGTCGTGAACTTGAGCCGTGCCAGTGACCATCCCAACAGCTGCTACCCATGCATCTTAGAGAGCTCAGAATCGAGAACAGATGGAATGATGGATGGATGGATGCCTCACCGCTTCCTTGCTGAATGATTTTGATCGGTTCTTATGCACAGACCGGGATCGTGGCCTGTGGGATCCTGGTTTGGGATCAGCCGCATCAGACATGATAGTTCCTGCAAATGAAGCACTCGAACCCAACCAACGGCCTCCAAATGATCGTTTGTTTCTACTCTGTCGATGGCTTCACCCACTACAGGATATTGGCCAACATTCCAGCTGAATTAGGAGAAAGCATTTTATGAGACCTAGAAAAGAAATGTAATTTTTTTAGTTAAATTTCGTTGGTTTCCTGGCCTCCACGTAAGCTTTAATCTGATTTCTCTTTTTCGAGTGCAATCAACTGCAAAGGGAGGACCTTTGAAACGACGAAGAGGGTGCCGTCAATATCATCGCCTTTTGGAGCATCCATTTCTGGGTTTTGCAATGCGAAAGCTTGCTTCGCTGTGCGGAACTATCTTAATGAAACCAATCGGTTACTTCGCTAAACCGGTTACTCTTGCTTTTTGTGTATACTCATAGCTATACATAAATTCAGGGTTTTTTTATTGGTAGTAATAAAAATTTTCTTTCTACATCTTATCGCGTACATAAACTTCCTCTTCGGATTGTTACTAATCCATTCTACGAATTACCCTATTATTAAATTTGGTATCAATTTGTAAAACCGCCCAATTCTTGGCCAATCCCCCACAGCGGCTGTAATAATATTATTGCATGGGGTTTTACGTGGCAAAACCACTACATCATTATGAGGCACGCCGTACTGGAGGGCTCCGGAAATTTTAACCATTTGGTGTCCTTTAACGTGCACTGACATCGCACAGTAGACGGGCCACTAGCATTTCGCCTCCACCGAAATGCGGCCTCCGCGGCAGGGATCAAACCCGCGACCTTCGGGTCAGCAGCCGAGCACCGTAACCGCTACGCCACCGCGGCGGACCCAGAGCGGCTGTGAGTCAAGCAACTAGGCGAACAACAATCATCTATGGTACCATGGGTTCCCTACTTATACTGCCGCACGCGTGACGGAATTCATAGGAGCAGAGCATTTTATTGTTTTCAAGAGGGCTTCCCTTGCCCCAAATACAAGCAAACGTGAGGCCTACCACAGAGATCAGTAGTTTCCGCAGTATTGTTTAACATCTTGCTGAGTAATATATCCGTCCACCAAGGGGGTGGGGGGATTTATGTTTATGCTTACAACATTGTTTTTTTTGCTATGGCCAATGGCATTCACTGCCTTTACAATACCTTGCAGACATACTCAAGGGCACTCGAAATCTGGGTGGATAGTTTACATTTGAGCACGAACGCCAATAGGTGTAGTAAAGTTGGGTTCCTCATCCGTTCCCACGATCCCCGATTCAGCCACAGGCTGACAATCTGGCCAGTGATGGCTTGCACTAGGAATGCCCCGTCAGAGACGGCCCTTATGGCGACATGGAAGCAGAGACGCGGAGATTTTAGCACAAACTATTTTAACAAACAGCAGTGATTACAAGAGGAAACTTATTTACAACATATTTAGAGCTTGTACGAATTCTGTCCGTTTGCCTTGGACAGCGTCCACCTGGGGAGACCCGAGATCTGCCTAGCAGTCTGACCAGACTACTCTACCTTCCCACGGCCACGATTTTTCTTCAAAACCAGCCACTCTCCCTTCCTGCAGTCACGTGGTCTCGGCCCGTCGCTGGCGACGCGGTGCGAAAGCGTCCCAGCGTCCATGCAGCTGAACCATAGAGACGGGCTGAACAGGCACGGAAGGCGCTCTATCGAAGAGAGCGTGACGTTTCCTTCCACGGCATCGCCAACTCGGTGGTTTCTCCAATCAAGGCGCTGCTCCAACCCTCACAGTGTGCTATTCTGGTTTTCCCTGTTAAAGCCCTCTACATACATCTATTAATTCTAAGCTGCAAGATATACCGCAAGTGTAATCAATTAAATATCTTCGACTTACTCAGAATGAATCTCTCAGTTGACGCCATAACATTGGATATATATTCCACAAAAGCAGTACGCGCAATGAGCGTATTGCGAAGGTTGAGCAACCGCAGATCTCGCACGAGTGGAAAGACACTTGGAAAACACTTTTGATGGTATATGTGAAATGTATGTCCAGCCGTTGTTAGAGTTCGGCTGCGTACTTTTTTCCGGTGCACCAGAATAGAAGCTTCGGCCGTTAGTTTTATTAGAGCGGGAGGCTCTGTACGGCTGTGCTTAGACCTTCCTAAGTATGTTGCAGATGCAGTATTATCTCTGAAAGCGCGAACGCCACCCCTTCTATGCCCATTGAACCTTCTCATGGTGCAGACTTTCATAAGGCTACACTAATCACCCTTAAATCGAGGTCAAATAATCTTTATACCTGGCCACAATGATTTTCTCCTCCTTACTAGCCCTAATTTCACGAACCGCAAATTGTACTTGTTCAAACATTACTTGTTTCACTAAATGTACAAATTGATACATAAATTATTGTTGGGCTTTTACAAAACCACGATATGATTTAGAAACGCCTTAGTGGAGGTCTCCGAAAATTTCGACTCTTTGGGGTTCTTTAACGTCCTCTGAAATCGAAAGACACGGGCCTCTAGCATTCCGCCTCCATCGAAATGCGGCCGCCGCGGCCGGGATTCGATCCCACGACCATCAGCTCAGCACTCAAGCACCATAACCACTACACCACCGTGGCAGTCTCCTAACCGCGCCAAATTACTACGTCACGGCACTACAAATGGGTTGTTGCAGGCGCATCTAAATGCTCTACGAACAAAATTAGTCTTTGTCACGGATGCATCGCCATCTGAGGAAAGACCTACCATAGCAATATTTTGCCTTGACGTCGACTGGTCTTATTCAATACGGTTGCCTGATTTTCTTCATATCATTCTTGCTGAACATACGGCAATAACTTTAGCTTCACGCATATTAAGCGCTTCAATTACAGTAGCCGCTATTATAACCGGCTCATTATCTTTCACGCGCTTCCCTTTTCGCATCTGGTGACTCGCCTGTACTAAATTACTACTTCCGTTCATCTTCAACGTATTCACTTAATCTGGGTACATGACCACAGAGGTTCGCTTTTTGATGAAACTGTCGATTCAGTCGCAATGGCGTCGCTTTTTGCGCCGATCATACTTATTCTCCCACCAAGATCACTCATCACGACGGCGAGATTTCACTCACGTTCAGAAAAGTACTATCAGACCCAGTACAGACTGCTTGTCCGGATTATATGCACCTTTTATTTTCCTGGCGTAGCGATTTATTCAACTGAAGGATGATGGAAGTTGTCATCACGAAATTAGGTTGCCGCGCTTCCTCTATTAAAGGGGCCCTGCAACACCTTTCTTAGTTATATTGGAATAGTCTCATTATTGACGTATGACTCTTCACGAGTCATATGCCGCAAAAATTTTTCGAATCCGTCAAGTCTAAGTGGTGTTACCAAATTATAGAGATCACGTTCCGCAGCTTTCTCCCTCAACTCAACGCAGCGAGCGCGCGGAAAGCTGCGCGCGGCGTGAAGGGAGGGAGGGAGGGAGCGCGGAGGTGCAAGGAGGCGACGTCAGCGCCGGCGGCATTTTTTTTCATTTTTTTCTCTCTGGCGTCTCGGCGCAACCACGTGGTCTGTGGCGCCACTTCCGGTCGGCTCGCGCGGTCGTCGTCGAGCGGCGGAGCCCATGGCACCGTGTATCGCGCGTGCTTGAAAACTGCGAGTCGGTTTGGTAATGTTGGGTGTGCACCTCGAACTGCCGTAGCGTTTTCATCGCTCTGCCAACCATGGACGCAAACTTGCGTGCGCGTTTGGAACGAATGACAGCTGAGATGGGTTTCGACCCACACTCCGATACACCGCCTCTTCGCACTGCTCGCGCTTTAATCGTATTCAACACGCCAAAGCTGCGTGCACCCTTCTCCCAGTGGCGGTACTTCGATGCTGTTTGCTCTTCGAATGCGGGCGCACAGCGAGTGCGGGCTGACAACAAAGAACTACAGACTAGAAGAAAGGATCGTGGGGCATCGGGCCGGCGCGGACCCATCCCCCTGCTGTCTGCAGCTACCGTGAAAATGCGAATCTGCTTGGTTGCTGTGTCGCGGTTTCTCGGGAGCCTGAGACTACGGGGAGGATACGCCGAGGTACGGCTCGATGACATACTGAACAGACAGCGAACGGGACTCTCGCCATACAGCGAACACAGGTATCCTAAGCTAGCCGGCACCAGCGCTGTTATCGGAGAAATGCTGCACCGCTGCCTCGGTCGGTCGTGAGAACGTGCCGACGATGCAGTTTCCAGCTGACGAGGCAACACTCGAACGGCTGCCACTCTCAACGGCAACCGGCGATGGTCAAAAGCACCGAAATATTCACGATTTCGGCACTGCACATGGTGAAGAAAACGCAACCACGCAACTACGAGCAGACGAGCTGTCGGTGAGACCGGAAGTGC
Organism: Rhipicephalus sanguineus; assembly: GCF_013339695.2. Classification (NCBI taxonomy): domain Eukaryota; kingdom Metazoa; phylum Arthropoda; class Arachnida; order Ixodida; family Ixodidae; genus Rhipicephalus; species Rhipicephalus sanguineus. Next base: position 78,982,905 of record NC_051183.1, on the reverse strand, counting down.
TAATATTAATGTTTGTTCGGTGTTTTAACGGCATAACACAATATAAACATACATATTATCTACTTTTTGAACTCAAAATTAACAACGAAGGTAACAATAACGGTGTTATCGTGGTTATAACATCAGCCAATGGTGGAACTGCCGACAATCGCGTCATATATTGCGGACTAATACATCATTTGTCGAGAGAAGAGGGAGCGATTTTCAGCTGACTTTGAGAATTTATTGTAAATTCCAGGCCGCTCGCTTCGCTATAATATTTGGCTCGCGTGTTCTCGGGAGCCTCGACTACCGATTGGCAGCGCTTTTTAACCCTGCTCAAAAAGTGTTGCAGGGCCCCTTTAAGTTTTATTTGCACAGGTCAAGTTCAGTGACTTCCCCTCTCGGCTCTTTCTGTAATCAGGAGGAAACGATTGCTCACTTCTTTTTGTCCTGTCCGCTTTTCGCGATTCCGAGAAAAATAATATAAACTTTGTAAATATAGCGTCTAGTAATGTTACCCTAGAGAACATATTGGACTTGGTCAATTTCCTGTATTGGCCTTGAACCGTCGTTAGAGGTCAAGAACCGCATTACATTCAATAATGAAAAGTCACAGTGTCGCCGCAAGAGCGAAGCAATGAATGCGATAAAAAAAACGCCAGGCCTGCGCGGAAAGCGCAGCACAGTCACGGCGAAAGCTGGAAGAGCGGCATTTCTAGAGCCCGTTATAAACTCTCCTGTGGCTACTAATACAGGTACATTAGCAACGTACCCACTACGCCACAAAGCGTAATTTTTGGGAAGTTGGGAAGCACCCAGCACGACATTATTCGATGTTCTGCGGAGAAGCGAGGTACCATATGTAAGCGATTATGTGCAGTTTGTTGATGCGGCGGTTGATGACGATGAATAATTATGGTTGCGCCCTTTGTAATGGGTCGGAAGCTTTAAACGACCCACTAGTTACGTAATGCATATTGTGTGACGCCCGGTCGTTATTTAACTGTCCCACCACGCTTTATAACACACTTTAACCGGAGAAACGTAGAGCGAGAGAGAGAGAGAATTTACTTTATTGAGACCCTGAGGAAATGGATCATGGGAGCCTTATGGGCTTTCTTGGCAACCAACAGAAGTGCACTTGCGATGAACCCACTACGCTATAAATCATTGTAATTTTTTAGAAGTAGGGCAATAGGCACTGTGCCATTTTTCGTCATTCTACAGACAGCCGTGGTACCTGCTAAACGCATGTAAGGCATTATGCGCACTTTGTTGATGCTGTACGTGATGACGATGAAGAATTATGGCAGAGCTCTTTGTAATGGGTTGGAAGCATTCAACAACCTACTCGTTGCGCAATTCGCATTGTGTGACGCCTGGTTACAGAATTCGCGTTGTGCGACGCTTGGTGCTTATTCTACTCTTTTACCACGCTATATTGCATATGCTAATGTGGTTCCTTCCCGACATGAAGCCTTTATAGGACCTTTTTGCAAAGCAGTTTCAAGCACCGGCATGGCTCAGAGGTTGAATACTGGGCCCCCACGCAGAGGGCCCAGGTTCGAACCTCGTTCCATCCTGGAATTTTTTTCTTATTTAGTTTTTTTTTCTTATTTCGAGCGATACTGGTTACGGACACCGGCGGCGGCGGCGGCGGCGGCGAACAACTACGGCACCAAAAACGGCCGGTGAAATGATCTCATAACAGCTTTCGCTGTAAAACATCTTCAGACAACACGACCTGATTATGATGACGCTCATGATGGTGATGTCCTACTGACCGGGCTCGTACTCGCTCTGGGGTATTGGCCCAGAATCGGTCATATGATGTTCTAAAATATTGTAGAGAAAAATATTATTTCCAGAATATTTTTAAATATGGCATAACTACGAGAAAAATTGAAAAGAAAACCAAAGCCCTCGGACCTCGTCTTCTCTTGAATACGTCTCAAGTGTCGCATATTACGTGGATATTGAACACTCATTCAGGAGTGGGCAGCCTACTCCGGAAAATAACATGGTAGTCGTGTTGAACAGTCTATATATATGCGCGCCGAGGGCGTGCAAATGAAATTGTACAATAAAATATGCGCTCAAAAGGACCATAAGCCGAATAGTCTGTTATTTTCCTGCATTTAAACACCAGCTCAAGTTGCAAATATTAGTGCTTTGACAATGATACCCTGTGCAGTAGGGTGGCTATAAAATCCCAATTCAGCTGCATCACAGTTCTCTGCCCATCTTCTGCAATGTACAGCGTAGTAATAGACCAACTGGAACCCGTCTCCTCCTTGTAGGTGAAGAAGCGTTTCTGACCCTTTCAGATGGCCCTTTCACCCTTGACACTTGGAGATGAGGAAGACTGGTCGTGACCGTTTTGACACCGAGCAACTGTTGTTGACTCCAATCAGAGGATCGCGGAGAACGTGATGCTCTGATTAAGTTCCATTAACCACATTATGCTGGTGCTACCGGTAAGTAGGCCTATGGCATGTGATCAAGATGTGAGCGTGATCTACACACTGCGTGGAACCTGTCTGTATTACAAAAGAACTTCTTGCTGGGCGAGTTCATGCATCCCTTACAAAAATGTATTTATACAGCCTATAGACTGTCTAAAAATGGGTTTAGACTGTAAGGGATGTCTGTGTTGGGAATCGTTGCGCATACAAACGGACGAACACAGGAAAAACGAAGTGGACCGAATGTGCGCGAACTATCAACTGGTTTTATTCGTTTAGTAGCGTTTGGCACCTCCTTACCCCTTTCTTTTTTGGGGTTGGAAGGGGGGGGGGGCGTAGAAGGATCATTTCTAATGGCTGTGTAAGGTTTACTATAGCCTGGATCCTAGATTGACGCGGTTAGTGGACTTCACGAAAGCTAAAGCGCTTATTCACAAACTACGTTGCAGGCTCATCGACCTAATTTTACTAATCCCACGCACGTTTTTGTCAGAAGTAAAAGAAGCTAGAGTTAACTACTAGGTGCATACGATAAAAGAATACAAAATGGCGAAAAAGGGACAATTTCACACAAATGGACGAGGCACAAAGACGTTGACGCGTAAAACATGTGGCGCTTCGTCACGTGTTCAGCACGCCATGACTGGGTACGGGTAATTGCACTCGAACGTCTGATTGAAGTCTGCCGAACTTCGCGCGGCGAACTGCAGCGGCACCCTGTCCCTCTCATCTTCGCCGCAAAATGTACGCGCCACACGTAGGTAGTGCATTGCATCCAGCTCCCTGCGGGGACGTTGATCCGTTCCCTGTCGGGTTGCCGCGAGGGCCACCTCAATAGCCCAGCTGGCCCGCGTGCACTTTAGCCAATCGGCTTCGTTCATGTCAAGCTTGAGCGAGTTACGCGAGTAGTCAGTCAAGCACTTGATGTAGGAGGTGGGCTCGGTGGCAAGATACGGAAGACTCATGCGGAATAGCATGGCGGCCGTCAGCGTGCCAAGCGTGCCGGAGTTGAGCGTCGTCTCGATGGCGCCCTTGTAGTAGTAGTCCGGCATGAAGTAGTTAGTCGGCAGGAAGCCGCCCTTGAGCGGCGCGTCGCTCCGGAAGTCGGAAGCCCGGAACTGACGACTTCCGAGCCGGACATATCGCACGAGGTTGGCCAAGAAGTCGCCGTCGTAATTCTCGACCCAGGTAGGGTTATCGAGCCCGGACGCATCTGCATAGAGATGGCTGTAGCTGTCTTTACTGGATCTAACATGCGCATAATTCTATACGCGTCTTTCTATTTTTAGGGAAGACTACAGCGCGATCCACCAATAAATTCGTGGAATGTAGGTTCGTAGCACAGGTAAGTCGCATGTTCTGGCTGTAACATCCGCTTGATAGCGTCCGTCAAAGACACCTGAAGCCCCTGTACATGTCTACTCTATGGACGATATTGACGATGGGGGAATTTAGCGCATTCTCTTTAGTAGGGCAGCTGGAATTCCATGACGATGAAGATGTTTAAAGTTCTGCTTACTTTAACGGGCTGTTTCTCAACCTTGTACACTTCTGTTCGCGTAGCACAACAACACTGGTAGAGGAGCTGGGCTGCAACCCCGCGACACCGATTGGGAGCCTTTCATCCAGCCCGGACGCATTGTTGCTTGTTTCAACTTCTGTGCATCACCTCATTCGTCAATTGCCGCGCCTTGTTCCAGAGCTCACTCCCTTGCAGGAATCCACTGCCAGGTGCCGCGTTCATCAATGCCAGCCTGCAGAACGTTCTGCAAGGTAGCTGTCCTTCCAACCCGTCACAGGTAACACTTTTTCAACCTCTGGGTCCAGATAGCTTACGTGGCGACGTAAGTAAAGACGTTGAAGACATGCTTGAGCACTATGAACGTGTTGCCACGATAAAGCAACGTACTGCTAAGCAATTATATAGGAGCTCTCCGGTGCCGATTTCTACCTTCACAATACTGCTCGTACTGAGAACAGACAAACAAGTCAACATGGAGCGACTCTCTACAGTACATCGTTGATACGTTGATACATTTGCCGGTGTGGACCGAAGGGACCATGCAGCAACTAATGGAGCTAATGGTTCGAAAACCCAATGAAGCCGTCGTGATGTTCGCCGAGGACATAGCTCGTGTCTTTCGTGGAGCTGGCCCGAACGTCACTGTAGTAAGAAGCTGTGGTACCTCACGCGCGGCGTAGAAAAAAAAAAAAAACTTGGAGAAAACTTGAGCTTCGCCTTCAAGAGTATAACGCGACAGCGTAATCGGGCGCTGTGCGCAACGCCTTCTGAACTGTCAGCCTGGCTTCGGTTCGCGGTGCATTCCTCAAAAATGCCGTAAGGAAACAAACGACTGTACTCGTAACATAGGCCGCTTAAAAGTATCCTAAACTGCTTACTGCATGTACAGTAGTTAAGTGCCCACTACGCCATAATTATTCCTTCTGCGAATCAGCGTTGGGCCCACTACGCGTCCGTAAGGCAACACGCGAACCTACGCAGCTGTTCACTTTGTTGATGCTTTTGCAGCTAATGATTGTTGAATACGTCTGAGCGCTTTGTAATGGGTTGACCTTTCAAACGCCCACTCTTTGCGCAATTCACATGTTTTGATGCCTGGCGCAATTCTACGCTTCTACCTGGCAATCATTACATGCTTTAGCGAGACTCCTCCACTATGTTATAATCATATAATGTTTTTCTCCAAGCAGTTTCAATAAATAGAGTGGCTCTCTGGTAGAACACACGTTTGCCACGCAGACGGCTTGGGTTCTATTCTCACTCGAACGAAAGATTTCTTTATTATTTACTTTCTTTTGCATCTTTCTAAATTTTTCGGTCACGGACAAGATGATGATTTTTTGCTCACAACCATGACGCGGGCACCGGAATTTCTGCGAAACGGGGTCTTAAACGCTATCGCGTTAAAAACCGTTTTTCGCAAGGCTTTTGCGCAACCCTACGGCTGTTGAGCGGTTCTTCATCAACGCTGCAGACAATCTGATGTCTTGTTGAGCAGCGCAAACTCAATGCCGCCATGACGTTCGACAATGAGAGCTCCATCATGCATGCATGACCTCATTAGAGCAATTCTTCGCGAATAACTGCAGAACATGAGTACTTCGATAGTAGAAACGCCAATGTCGTTCATCATCGAAGCAGTGCGGAGCGAAATCGCGCAAGCATTTTCGACAGATGATCCTCATAACGAGAAGTTTCCCATTATCTGCGCTGCCGCTGTTCGACATCCACCACCCGCGATACCAATGCAACCACACCGCCAGCCGTCAATAGCTGCCCTTTGGGCATCGCCGTAAGAGCAGACGACCCGTCCTGCCGCCGTACCACCAGCGCTCCACAGCCACGCCATGATCATCTGCGCAAGAGGGGATGTCGAGACATCCACATCCACGAAAATCAGATTCCTGGTGCACTGCAGACCAGCGCATCCACTTTTTTTTTAAATCTGCGGACGTGCAAGCCATATTGCAGGTCATTGCTGGCATCGCGGCGATTCGTTTCGTCCTCTTCAGTCATCGTCTCGCGGTCCAACGTCGAATACATACCACGCCACGACGCCGCCGCCTTTCAAGGGCCTTAAGTACCCAGCACCTCCACCAGTATCGCGGTGCTGCGCGAACAGGAGACAAAGACATCTTCCACAAGGAAGTGAAACTGCCTGTTCAGTCAACAGAGTAGTACACCTCTTCCTCGTCATCTAATCCCAACTGCCCCACTAGACAGAGTCGCTTAGAGCCAGTGAGGTTTCAAATCCTCCTGGTCAGAGACGCCAATGGCCATTGTCGTTTATGTATAGCACACGCGTGAATATTGTTGAATGCTAAGTAGGTTTGTACATATTCGTCGCTGCTCAAGAACACCAGATTCTGAGATCTCAGAATAACAAAGGGTTTCCGCACCGATAGGAGAGGAGACGGTACCATTAGCGACTGGTCAATTCATATGCCTTGTCAATGTGCTTATTTATGCTTCGCGCGTTATACACCTGGTGCTACTTCATGCTGATATCAACGCCGAATTGATGTTGTTCGTACTCTTCATTTTCTCATAACTTCTGCCTTTTTTCATTCAAAACGTATGCTGCGACGTCTCTATGGCTCGACGCTAAAAAACTGAGCAGTAAGCCGGTGCTCGTTGGTTCCTTTTTTTTTTTTCATGTGTCTCCTCCTACCGCGCAGTTCAGGAAAAGGAAATCATTACATATTCACTCCTTTATCAGTCTGATCATCAGGGTCCGTTTATTCAGATCGCTAAAAGCCATCTCTCTTGTGTAGCCAGCACACTTTGAACCTTTCCGTGCATGATAGAAGCGCCACAATTCGCATCCAACAGACCGGAAGAAGCTACGTCAGACGGTAAATATTTCCGCAATCTCAATGCCGTTGCGCGTATGCAATGCATTATCAATGAAGCATGTGTCTACAAATTTCAACCTCTTCTAATTCACTTCGTACCAATGGTGGTCGATGTCAGCGAAATTGGGTTGATAACTGACATCATGATTAACAAAGCTAGTTCGGCCACAGCGGAGGTTGCGGTCGACCTAGCTTCTGTCGGTTTCTTCTACAAGCTCATGTCAAGCTTCTTCTACAAGCTTGGAGAAGTGTCGTCATGGCTACGTGATGTAAACGATTGATTATTATGTTGTTAATTAGCCCAGCCTGAATTAATAATGTTTAAAATGTTAATTAACAATGATACAGTTAACTTGGCGTTAATTAGAATGACCTTAATTAGCACGGTCTTAACCAACAATTAACCTTGATTAACCTTATTTAGCAAGGTCTTAAAAATGCGAAGAGGACAAAGAGAGTGCGCGCCGGCTGTAAACCACAACCAACTTTCCCAGTCGCGTGTTAAAATAAAGGACAGCTACGATATAGCACCTCCTGGGTTGTGCACGGGGCCTGCACGTCATGCTCACCCTTAATCCCGACGGAGGCCGCCATCACAGCGTCCTTGCTGAGGTCTAAGCCTTTCCCGAGGTGAAGAACCTTGACACCGGCTAAGCGCACGGAGCTCCACAAGTCGTTGAAGGTCACGGCCGCCTTTTCCGCTCCCAGGAAGGATGCGACCGCCGTGTCGTACGGAACGGGGAACAGAAAAGCCACGTTGTTCAAGCACTTCGAACGCGCCCTGCAGCGTGATTGATGGATGTTGATGAAAAAATCAAATATTTGTTGGTAAACCTATCATACTTGTACATGACCAGACGCCGGATCGACAGAGGAGCCATAGTGAAACTTTGGCACCAGCTTTAACGGAAAAGAACGTTGCATATATATATATATATATATATATATATATATATATATATATATATATATATTTCAGTGCCGCGTGTATATATATATATATATATATATATATATATATATATATATATATATATATATATATATATATATATATATATATATATATATGTGTGTATATATATATATATCGAAACGTCGACAAATAAACAGTTTTTTAGAAGCGTATACCTTTTTCCTAATTATTTTACGGCAACCGAAGACAGACTCTTCATAATCTATATACGTATATATATATATATATATATATATATATATATATATATATATATATATATATATATATATATATATATATGGCATTTTCATATATGCAGCGCTCGCCCGGTGTACACCTCTTTTTGCAGCTTGTTTTTTTCACGCTGTTTATACACCCATATCTTTACAGGCCTCCAAGGTTGGTGCAGTCACTGTGACGTCACATCACCTGACATCACATGACATCATCGCTTGGTCAAAAGTGGGCCGATCACGGAGGCAGTGCAAAAGAATGTGAGGTGCAGAAAGCTTTTCGTACTCAACGGATCCGGGAGGCAGTAAGACACCAAGCTGGGTGAGGAAAGCTTTCAGGGTTCGGAGGGGGGGAGGGAATCCCATCGACTGAAAAGAAAAAAGACGATGATTGCTTTGGACTTCCAGTCGTGTTTGCTAAATGCACGAGGTACCGCGTGACTTCTTTACATCGATGCTAACGAATAGGTGGATGAAAAAATTACAGCATATCCACGGGTGAATGATGAAGAGCTTGGGCGAAGCTCCTGCAGCAGTCATGGTGACACCGTGAAATGTTCAGTGGTTTCGCCCAACAGTAATCAAAGCGATACGCCGCTTTGATTACTGCTGCGCTCACTTGGCGGCAGCCTCTCAAGCTCGCACCTCGGGATCCTGCCGACGAGCACGAGACGCAGCGGCCTTCCGCACCCGGCGCTCCTCGTCGTCCATGGTCCGCCAAGCAGCACGATCCGGCAAGCGCACTCCTCCACGTACGGCGACGATCAAGGAGAAAGAGATAACGGGCGCAGCAGCCAATCTGAGAGCAGCGGTACCTATAACGCCATCTAGCGTGCAGGGTGCCGCTGCTTCTTTGTTTTTCTTTTCTCTTTTTTGTTTCCTTTTATTGCGATAGCAATTACATGGACAGTCTCGGCTGGATTTTGCCGTCGCCGTCGCCGCCGTCATGCACCGTATATGTATAAGTATATATATATATATATATATATATATATATATATATATATATATAAAAGCCCCAAAGAAAAATAATTCAGAAAAATGCTTCCGAAGCGCGGAATCGAACCAGGGACCTCTTGCTCTGCAGCGAGTGGCGCTATCCCCTACGCCACGAAACGCAGATCCTCCACGTAGCTAACGGCGAGCGTTATATACACACCCTTTACCGCTGGACGGACTCAGAGACGGCCGGCGCTTATAAGCGTTTCTTCATTACCAGCGAGATGGCGCTAGGAGCGCGACGGGTGCATTTAAAAGTCGTCGGCGAGCTCGCTCGCTTCTTATATTTGCGGAGGGAGAACCTTGGCCTTCCGCTGTCTGCTCCCGCGGTTTTCTCGTGGTGAGGGCAAGAGGGATGTTTCGACCTTTCACCGTGATGTCCGCGCTCATGTTACGGAGCGTACGAAAGTCACTCGAGCTCAAGAGACGCAGCTAAACGAACAAACAGAAGATGAGCGCAAACTATCAAGTGTCACAGCTCGACACTTGAAGCCCGCTAGTTTCCTTCGCTGCTTCGGCCGCCTTTGCAACAGGAGCGCTGTTCAAACTGAGAGTATCCATTGGCGAGCCTCACTTCGTATAGCATTAATTTCTTGCTATCGCATTCATTGCTTCGGCCTTGCGGCGAAACTGTGACTTTTTTCTCTTTTTTTTCCCTTTTTTTCTTTTTTTGCTCACACATTGCACACATCTCTATGGGATAGCGTCATCTAGTATATCGTCAGCCAACTGCATTTTACATGTATCTCTATGGGACGGTATATAACAGCTGCATCTTACCGGTACTTACCTACGGAGCAGAAACCTGGAGACTTACAAAGAGGGTTCAACTTAAATTGAGGACGGCGCAGCGAGCGATGGAAAGGAAAATGATAGGTGTAACCTTAAGAAACAGGAAGAGAGCAGAGTGGGTCAGGGAACAAACGGGGGTTAAGGATATCATAATTGAAATCAAGAAGAAGAAATGGATATGGGCCGGGCACGTAGCACGTCGGCAGGATAACCGGTGGTCATTAAGGGTAACTGACTGGATTCCAAGAGATGGCAAACGCGTCAGGGGGAGACAGAAAATTAGGTGGGTAGATAAGATTAAGAAGTTTGTAGGTATAACGTGGCAGCAGAAAGCACAGGACCGGGTTGATTGGCGGAACATGGGAGAGGCCTTTGCCCTGCAGTGGGCGTAGACAGGCTGTTGATGATGATGATGATGATTATGGGATAGCGCCATCTATTGAATGATACGGGATACGCGACGGCGGGGGAACGCCGGACGGAGCGACGACCGACCAGGTGATGCTATGAGGAGCTTCGCCCCTAAAAGTCACCGCTGCAAAGTTCACCAAGACGGAAGAGCAGATCGACGCTGATGAAGTGCGTCTAATAACTGATTTAATGAAACGATGAGATGTAAAGGGGTGGGCAAAGACACGAAAAGAGAGGTCACTGTGGGCAAATCCACAGTTGTTGTTTCAGTTCTCAGATGTACTTCTTCTGTGTCGTTCTCGCCTGCCGTCTTTGCGAACTTTGCAGCGCTGACTTTTCCATCCATTACGTTCCAACTAGCACACACACAAGCACTTCTGAATACTAACGAATACCACGCATTAATGCCCAAGCTTTGATAACCGACTCACGTGAACGCCTTCGTCGAAGCGCGTCTCCCGGCCTCCGAGCGCTCCAGTGCCACGAATGCAGCCACTGGGGCGAGAAGCGTGTACAACTGGGCCACCTTCAGTGAAACCTCGTTTAGCCCGGCCGCGACTTTCCCGACACCCTTAGAGTTGGACGACATGAGCTTCAGGTCGTCCGACTTCGACGAGAAGTTGGCATGCGAACCGGACAGGGCCTTCCTCCAGGTATCTAGGTCAGCGACTTCAAACATGCTGTTGTCGGCGTCCACGACGGCCGCTCCTTGAGGTGCCGAAGGCACTCGCTTTAGCGATTTGTCCAGGTCGACGAACTCCTTAAAAAGCCGCTTGGCGCTTGCGGAGTCCACCACCTTGAAAAGTAATGCGCAAAACGCGTGAGTGAGTCGGCATTCTGTGGAGCTGAAACAGCTTATGGCTTCGTAGCCCCGCCTGCTCTAAGGGGCCTGCTCCAAGTGCCATGCCTGTTCTTTTCAATGCAGGAATTCCGATAAGAGAGGTATCCATTAGGTCTGTGCGAATATCACATTTTCAACTTCGAAGCGAATTCGAATAATGAAAACCAAACACAAGTTAAATCGAATATTTCTCGAACATTTTCGAATACTGTAGCAAAGAGTAACGTTATAATGGACCCTAAAATCCCTGGAACGGGAAAAATACGGCGACCGTCCTGCCCGCCGCCATATTTGGTCCAGCGAGGCTGAAGCTGCCTCGGCGCGGTGTTTATATTACGCGGAATAACGCATGTTTTACTAATTGCGTGTGTATTTATTTGTAGCCCCGACTAAAGCATACCGTCGTTCTCGAGCTGATTAGGATATAAATGGCTGCAGTTTTCACTTGCCTATGTGTGCACGTTCGTCTCGTCTTTCGTGCTGGTTAACTTCGCAAATGTCGCACCAACTTGCCGATACAAAAGCACTCCTGGAGACCAAAACGGACGCGATAAAAGAAATGCGAAATGCCCGGCACTTAAGCGCTCGGCTGTCGACATTTTTTTTCGAGCGCTTGTAACCTATCTGTTAATAAAAAAAAACTACAGTTGCACATGATGCAATCAAGGATCATACTAACGTAGATAAGTGCGCGATGGAAACACATGCGTACAGTGGAGCACTCAGGCGCCACGCTGTTGTATCTCTTTTTTTCGCCTCGGTACATGCTAGAATATGTGACGTGCAGGAGTACGGAAACACACATAAGTATACATACAACCACACAAAAGATGCACAGTGACCCATCTGAGATTTATTTTGCGCCAATTTCTCCTCAGAGGTATACATACCGATGCTCTTGGAGCCGCATTTCGGGTTTTCCAGGATTATCTTGAGCAGCTCCTCATTCTGTTTCCATAAAGGAAACCTCAGCCTACAGACCAATACGAAAGACGAAAGACATGTACAGACAGGACCTGTGCTGGTCCTGTTTGTACATGTGTCTTTCGTCTCGTCTTTCGTGCTGGTTAACTTCGCAAATGTCGCACCAACTTGCCGAGACAAAAGCACTCCTACAGACAAAAAACTTCTTGAGCACCTTATATGCAACATTGTGGCAGGGTGGAAGTTCCACAACAGGCAGCTTCTTCATAACAGCGATCTGTAGTGAATGCACAGTGGTTGAACCTTCCGCAGGCTCTTTTTCCTTTGAAATAGCCTTACGTCTCTCTCGAGGAAGTTGAATCTAGACCGGAAGGAGCGAAAGGAGAGTATTTCCCTTCGACGTAGCTTTTTATCGTTAGAAAATTTGATGAATGAACAGTGGAGTAAAATGTTGTAGCAGTCAGTTTCCATGGCGCACTGATCGTTACCTGCGAGTCCGAAGGCGTCACTTTTACGCCAAACACGATAAGAGCTGCTCAGTAATGTTTTTTTGCATGCACCTTCGCCGACAACAACGCGAAACACGCTGCACTACTATAGGGGCGAACTAAATATTTTTTTTATTTATATATGACAAACGTTCACCCAAAATTACGATACTGCCGATGCGAATTCTGTGCGCAGCTGTTTAGGTGTTTCGATTCTGCGATACGTTGAGGCGCGACTACTCACTAACTAGAAAACAGCGGAAGGTAGCGTATGGACGCGTTCCACAAGAGCCGCCGCAGACAGGCCTCCGTTCATGCAGGGATTCATTTCCATATATGGTATCGGTGCACACCCTCCCCGCATACCTTAGTGATGACGTCATCGGCGACCGCATGACGGCGCGCACTATTGTGGCGCCGCGGGTGGCCGCCGCGGAAGCCGTCGTCTCGCAACTGTCGTTTTCTCCTCCTCGCGCTCTCTTCACTATCGCCGTCTTGCATCCTCCACTGCGCTACGCGTTCGCTCTCTTTCGTCCTCGTTCGATCTGCCGGTTACGACGACGCCGACGCCGCTCAGCGCCGGAACGAATGCCTAAGATCTGCGCTCTAAAACTTCTTTATTATGGGCGAACTTGTGCCCGGAAAATTAGATGCAAAATCTAAGAGTCAACTAGAGCGTTCCATACACAAAGTGTCCCTTTCGCCAATGCACGTCTTCTGCTCCCAGGCCTCGCAGGTCAACGCGCTTTCTCGTGCCCATGCCCGATAGGCATGCGTTGCGCTGTCACAAGCAGCGCGAGCAAGCACGAGGCAATGCAAACGCTAATGCAGCGGCTCACTGCGCTCCGTGTTTGCTCTCTTACGTCCTCGTTGGCACTATCGGTTACGCCGACGACGGCGACGCCGCTCAACGCAGGAACAGGCGCTTAAGAGCTGCATTTTAAAAAGACAGGGGAAGGTAGGCTACGCTAGAGCCGGCTATCCCATCGACATGATGGTTGTATTAAAGGAACACAAAAACAAGAAAAACTACAACAAAATAAAAGAATATGAAAATACAAGAGAAATTGGCGAAGCTTTCGCTAAGCACTAAGCCGCACAAGCCTTGAAAGCAAAACTGGACGATACTGAAGACTAATCTGATTGCTTCTAGGTTGCTTCTAGGCCATGACTAGGTGATGAGGCTTGTTTCTAGGTTGCTTCCATGTCGTTAATAGGCTTTAGCTATAGGTGATGCTAGGTTGTTCCTACGTTGATTCTCAGCGCAGAGAGGTTCGAGTTTCCGAGGTTCCACAGGCAGCCACAGACACGACACTGATGTCCAAACTCCAGAGACAGAAACTCGTCCTGAAACCAAGAGTTCGCACCTCTCATAGATCTGGGCACGACGTCGTTGGCGTAGGCCTTCCACCGCTTCGTGGTCTTCACTCAGCCACCGTTGCCTTTCCCGTTCCCTAGTGTTTGGTTAACTGTTGCCTGCTTCCTTTTAGTGGTCCAGTGGTGAGTGGAGAGATTTACCCAATTTCCGTAGCAAATTCCCGTTTATGATGATAGTTTCTCGCACCCACCGTTGCCTTTTCCGTTCCCTAGTGTTGTGCTAACTGTTGCCTTCTTTTTTAGTGGATCAATGATGAGTAGTGGGATTTACCCAATTTCTATGGCGCACACCCGTTTATGAATATGACAGTTGTCTGACAGGCTGCACAGTGGATGTCACAAACGAGCACCTATTTGGGCGTGCGTCACCGATTTAAAACCGTTCGAACGCCGTGTGAGCGGTGAAAAGTTAAGTGAGTGTTTCCTGGAAGAGAAACATTCGGGGCCGACGACGGAAGGGGACAACGACGATCAGCGCTGGAGTTTGCGTGAGTGTTTCCTGGATGAGAAGCATTCAAGATACGTTCCAAGAATTGTGGACTGGATACGTTTGGTGAGTATTCAGGATTTTAAATGTTCTTCAATAGCGTGCACTGCATGAGACTCAATTTGTAGCGCGTGATCTGTTTGTTTTGTTCCTGTTGTTTTGAACAGCCTCTAAGTTATATTGTGAGTTGTGATTGATAACCAGCAGAGTGTACATGTTTGTGTGATGCTTGTACTACCTTAACTGAGAATGTATTTCGTTTGTGTTATCCACTCTTGGCTCTGACTCGGTCTTTGGACCACAACCCGCGTTCGCTGGCGCACTAAAAGGACCTACTCTAAACTGCCCGCACTTTTGTGGTGCGTTTCGCGGGGCATTCGTGGCAACAGATTTCTCCCGCCGTATTCTGTGCAGCCGCATAGCCCGTCGCTTGGCGCCTTTCTTTCCTCCCCGCTCGGAATATCAGACACCGCTTTGCCCGATTTTCTCCGATTGCTGCATACGAAAGCGCAACACCCTGGCATTCTTCGATGTCTTGATAGGCTTGTCAACCTTCAAGCGTCCAAACGATACCGTAAAGTCCGTGCACGTTTTTCTCCTTCTATAAAAACAATCGCCCTCCAAAGCACCGCACGTCGGCGGTGAAGAGCGAAGCGAGTGAGCAGGACCATCTATGGCGCGAAATGACCACGTGATGACGGAAACGAGTCGCGAGCGCGCACGCGAGGCGGACGGAGCATAGAGCGCGCGGCGGCGAAGAGAAAAAGAACGCGGTACTTTTCCTGTTACAGTGACTTCAGCGAGCACTCCTCCAAAGCGCCACCTCGTCGGTCTGTCTCTGCCGTGCGTTTCGTGGATGCCGCTCGTCCTCGACATCCGTGTATTGAACCGTTGTTTGAGCTACCGGTCGACCCTTACGCCAGCGTCTAATAAACGTCCTTAAAATGCGAATAGTACAACAACTAACTTCAGGAATTTTTCTTCTAACCAACCAGACATGTAAAGTAATTTTCTTGTACATCAAATAACATGCAAGAAACATGCATTCTACAGTGCTCTTTTAACTGCATGGAGATAACCTTCCTCCATGCAGTTATTTAATGACACGGAGGAAGGTTATCTGCGGGTATGTTCCGGAAGTAGCAACTGAAACTTCTTTGTTTTGATTAAACTTGGCATCAAATGTAGGCATTCGCCCTATTTGTACATCAAATTACGTGATATTTAGCAGAGGTAATTATTTGCGCGGATTCCAATACTCGTCATCAAATTTTGTAGTGTTTATTATATTTCGAACAGTAAAAGCGCCTTGAGAATCGAAGCACATACCGAACAATTCGAGTAGAATATTCGAACACCGTTGCAATTTGGACGAGTTTCTAGAGCTTCATTGTAGAGTGGTGCCACCACACGGAGACGAAAAGAAAGAAACCGCCGACATGAGCACTTACAATCAACTGAAAGTTTTATAGCGACAGAGCAACATGTATTCATTAACAGGTACATCACATGATTCATACCGTCACCAGTTCGTAGCCTTGGAACGCATACGTTGCACCCTTTGATGTCCCTTTTATGGATACATGTTGCTGTGTTAAATAAAAAAAATGTAGTTGATAGCGCTGGTGTCGTTGGCTGCTTTGTTTTCGTCTTCTTGGTGCAATGTTTCATGATGTAGAATATCTAAAGTTTCGAATAATTGCACACCCTTCGTATCCATTTAAACAGCTGTCCTCACTGTTTGTTGGGAAATGATTCAAATTCAAACCTTGATCGAGACAGCTTGGTCCAGAAGAAACTTCATGAAGCTGTCGCCGTCGTCAACGGAGCAAGAGATGCACGTGCCGACTTCGATGACGGCGGTCTGAGCGTCTCGCTTTGTGATGTTCAGCACTGACACCACGCCGGTATCGACGATCTTGCGAACTCCGAGGTAGAACAGTTCCTTGAAGTCCTTGACGCGCATCCATTCGTTGGGGTCTATTTTCGCAGCAGTCAAGAGATCTTGAAGGCTAGAACTCCTGTTGGGCAAGAGGAACAAGATAGTTTCGTGTCTAATACTCCTCTCCGACGAGACAGCTTCAGCTGCGGTTATGTTTAAGCGTGCTGTACAGGTTTAAACGCAGTCAACGCGAGCGCGGTTTGACATTGCATGCCACACTGGGTCAGCAAGCTCACTTGAGCGAGCCGACGAAATCACGTGTTTATGTTATCAGCAAGACGTTTGGCCCCACCCTCGGCAAGTTTCGTGGTATGACACAGCACTAAACACATCCGCTGGACCTCCGCGACAGCGTATTGAATCGTTGCACCTTCGACTACATATTCAACGTTTGCGGCTCTATGGGGTGACTAGACAGCAACAATCCGAAAAGCAATTCGCCTCAAGAAACGTCTAGTGATATGGCTTTACCCTCTCGCTACCCCCGCCAAGGACGGAAGAGTCGTTGTTTTCCACGAGTTTATCTTGGCTATTGCTCACCGACTGGAGTCGCGTTCTGTGAAAATCTTCAAACAACGCACCGATTAACTTGCGCCTGTTCACGGCTGAATGAACTGATAAGACGTCTCTTTACGTTTGGCTCTCAGAGGGGCCTCTAGCGGATCAACCTCCACACAACCCTATTTCGTAAGTCTACGGAATGTTTCCCCGCATTCCTTTGTGACCTCCTCCATAGATTAAAATAATATTTCAATGCAAAATAAGCTGTAGAAGTCGCTGCCTTTAAACCTCTCCCATCGCCGGCGGCCGCCATTTCGCCATGGCGTGTGTGATGCCATGTGTTGCATGGGGTGGAGCCGTCGTCTGATATCAATGTTTCAGCCGTTGCAAATCGTTCAATATCAATGTCAAGCCGAACAATTCCTAACTAGCTCGACTGCACCTGCAGCTGAGCACAGAACAAAATCGTTCTCCGGAATACAGACGCTCGCGCGGCAAGGAGCTTATTACGTCACGGCTCACGAGTTTGCCAGCGACTAACAGGCCGCTTGCGAATTTGTGAAAATATTCAATTACGAATTAAGTGCTTGACCAAATGCACTAAAAGTTTGCTACCTTCTTTGTGAGCGCAGAAGGATTAAGCCACAGAACACAATTCTAAGCTCGGCCCGTGAATCTGAGTGGGTCCGGGTGAGTAATGTTTTCGTGAGTTTGAGTCCGAGTGAGTCCGGTTGCCCGTGGTGTAGCCAGGGGATGGCACAACGGGCCCGTGCCCCCCTCCCCCCCTGAAATTTTTTCTCCCATGGAATACAGAGCACAAAGTGACACTCGACCAGTTTCCTTCGAGGACCCCATGTCGGTTCAAGAACGGAAAATTTTGGTGATTCTGGTCCGAGTGAGCCCTTAGCGCAGAATCTGTTTCTTGAGTGAGTCTGAATGAGCTCCATTTCTTTTTTTGCCGACCTATGGTCCTATCTACTCATCTTCAGCTCTATTATCAGCCTTATGCTTGTTCACGTCTATTCAGAAATATTTCAAAGTACTAGCGCTCATACGTGAGTAAAGGGGGGGGGGTTGCTTTGACCTTTCACGGGAAGTTTATTGATAAAAATATCTCGGATGATAAAAATATCTTGGATGAGACGCGTCTTTCATAAAAATGCCGTACTGAATTGCATCCACTGATAATTCCAACTTGAAGATACGGGATCAAACGGCGCGCCACGTAGACCACCGATTATGTAAGATATTGGCGTGAAAGAGCATTGACACCACGATAGAAAGAGCTATTATATGCTAACTCACTCATGCGTAGACTCACTCAGACACATTCAGAACGAGTTCGAATCGCGAGACTGAGCCTGAGTGAGTCCGGGTGAGTAATATTTTCGTGAGTGCAAGTCCGATTGAGTTCGTTTGAAAAAACACGGTTGATCCCTCCGTCATAGGAATCGGAATAACACGAAAGTAAAGCGTGTCCTTACAGAAGTAACTGAATGCTTACTGTACATTGGTATAAGAGATTTTGCACAATGTATATTGATGTCTGGCAGGTAATGGCGCCGTTTAACGTGTATGCACCCACTTTGATGATTGGTAGTACATCTCCATCCCGACGACTAACGTCCATGTTAAATGATTAAACAAATTCTTGTGGTAGCTGTAGTAAACGGTGAAAGCGTAATCAGAGAACGAGGTGTGACAGCCAGAAGAGCGTCGCATATTGGACGCAGAACTTGGTCGCCATCCCGCGGCATGTTAAAATGTGATTGAACACCACGGCCGGACTAGAGGGAAACGCAAAGCGCGTCGTGCCGCCCCGGTAGCCCGGCCGCGATTTTTCTCGGGGCGAGCGCGTGAGCATGGAACGCGGTGTTACAGCCAGGGGAGGCAGGCGCGCGACGCAGAGCTATCTTTGGTTTCTATTAACGTGATGCTGAGCGAGGCCGACGCTTTTACGACGCTTGGGCAAAGGTCGCCACCTCGCGGTGTGTTAAGGCATTGACAAAATTCAACTTCTATTGAAAACGCGCCGAATGGGACGGATGCGTAACGCGTTGCAGGTGCTAGTCGCGGAGGCCACAGCAATGACGAATTACTTTACCTTACCACTCCCAGAGTTCAACACCACCCAGCCGACCGGGAGAATGTTAGATATAAAAGGCGCGTTCGTAAAGCCTCCCGAGTCTGTGACCGTGGCGCACTGGTTGGCGTGCCCGGCATCTGTTGTTGCGGACCGAGCGATCGTGGGTTCGATGCCCGTTGATGGTACCTTTTTTTCTTTGCCGTCTGATTGTGTATGTTTTTTCGACGCCATTTCCGTGACGGAAATACGTCACTGAAGTCTTGGTGGAACCCGGCATAAAACACTTTCGTCTTAAAAAAATTTTATTCAGTCTGTGTCCAAGTGAGTCGTATGCTCAAAATACAAATATTGAGAGAGTCCGAGTGAACTCCACAATTTCTTGCCGACCTATGATCATGGTCCCTTTAAAGCGCAGCTACTATCCGTTTACATGACTTATATCTAAGAAACGTAACGCAATTACATGCAAACGCATTGACGCACCTATTGGTGTAGAATGCGACGCAGGAGGTGTAAATGCATCCCATTTTGGCCTTCGGTTCAGTGGTGCGGCACAGCGAGTCAGTCGTGGCGTTGCCGACAAGCTTGCTGTCCACGGAATTCACGTAAGTGTTCTTCACGTTCTGCTCGTACGAGATGAGCCTGCCGTCTTCGTCCACCATGTCCCAGTTACCGCACGTGTACTTGTACACATCCTGCACGATAGAAAGTCCAGTGTGTTGAATTCCGCAAGCCGGACAAGGACTAAAGGAGGCGACGACGACACACAGAGCTCAAACTACCAACAAAAGTTTATTTCCTTGAGCACACAATTTTTATGCACCGCACAAGCGCCACCAGGCGTGTACAACAGTCAACCTCGTAGAAACGCAAGCTCTTTGTTAGATAA
Source organism: Rhipicephalus sanguineus (assembly GCF_013339695.2). Taxonomy (NCBI): domain Eukaryota; kingdom Metazoa; phylum Arthropoda; class Arachnida; order Ixodida; family Ixodidae; genus Rhipicephalus; species Rhipicephalus sanguineus. The sequence goes on along the minus strand of NC_051183.1, from coordinate 78,963,153 downwards.
GTTGACACACGGCGTGTACGTCATATCCGTGACGGAAATACGTCAGTGATGTTTTGGTGAACCCCGGCATAAAACACTTTTGTGTTAAGAAATTTTGCAGAAAGAGTGTCTGCTTCTCCCACAACTATAGTCGTCATCCGGATTACTTGCATTTCCCTTCTTGAAAACACGGCTCTCGCCACTCTGTCAAAAATGCTAAGCCAAGCTGATAACGCGCATGCCGTTCATAGCGAGGAAATGCCGGGCGCGCGGTGATAATGCACGGAAAGGCACGCGAGATCGATGACGATTATCGCTGTGGGACAAAAAGACACCGTTGTCACTCCTTTCTCTATAGAGTATAGGGGGCCTTCTGCTCAAAGAAAAAAAAAACGCCGATTAACAGCAGTACTAAGATACACGCTAAAATTTTTCTCAGACCTGATAGCACTATCGGTTAAAAATACATTTTGTGCTGTATTATTTGTATTAATGCGCATTATAATACTCTTCGTTGGCGAATGGTAGCGCTTGCGTCCTATTCGCTGTGTTCCCAATTCTATAATGTCGTGAGTGATCGGAAATGCTAGAAAATATGTCGCGTCTCTACACGAAGACGCTCTGACCAACAAATTATAGCCAGCGCCACGCCTGTGAAGCCTGAGTAAACAGCGGCACTGGCAAGCAAGCCCCATCACACGGTGAAAGCAAATCGTGTTTTAGGAGCTTGCTCGCCAAGCTTCTTATGTTCGCGCCTTGTCGATCACGCCATATCCGCTAGTTCTCATTGCTCCCGCTAGAGCCGCAGCTGTGCTCTCTCCGGTGGTTCAAGCGCGCTCACTGGATGGTGCGCCGCCGCTCAGGCGGCTCCGCACACTCCGCTGCACACTCGGCGCGTGCTCTCATTACATAGGTGACCGCTAGAGGGCCACACCCATATACAGCGCTTGCTCTCGGCGCAATTCCTTTCTCTTCGCCGGGAGCTCGCAAGGCAGCAACAGCGCGGGCTTGTCTTTATATCACTATAGAGGAATTTGTACGGAGGATTCACCTCCGAGCAAGCTCCTCTAACATCATTTACTTCGTGGATATGTTTTTTTTTTCTTCATCCTCTTTCTTTTCTTTCTTCATGTCTTTCTGCTTCTTCTCTTTATCTCTTCCTATATTGCCCTCTCTGCTCCTATCCCTCACATCAGTCCCCTCACCCTCACTCCACATTCCCATCCCCTTGCTAAACTATACCATACAAAGCTATGTCACACTCTACCCTCTACCCTCCTCCTTTCCTTCCTGCTCACCCTCACTTCCTTTTCCCACCCTCTTGCTTCACTATACTATCCACGGCTATGCTATGCTAGGAGCCGCTTGGCACTTGCTCGCTTTGTGTGGCGCATACCCTCCGAGTTTTCCGTCTACGACAGTGGCATGACTGCGAGCATAAACAGTCCCGCTGTTAAAAGCGCTGTTATGGTGCATGTATACGAACCTCGCACGGGTTTGCAGAGGGATCGACGGAAGTGTTCATCATGGCCACAGCCGTCCGGCAGTCGTCGGTGGAGCAGGCCGCCGTCAGGCGAGCAATGAGTGAAAAGCCCCGCATGGTGCTCGGTTGTATCACTGCTTTGGGTGCCGCTACAAACCAGGTCAGATAGGAGAAGGTGGCCAATACCACCACTACCACCACGGCTACGGTCACGCCCACGGTCATCTGCAGTGATAATTTGTTCATTTATTAGGGCTAAGGTCTTTGACGCCTCGTCAAACGCGAAAATTGATCGCATGAGTCCCGCATCGGCGGCGTCAACGCGAGTGAGGCAAAAAAGCATCATCACGTGATGACGTCATCATGACGTCACAAATCGCCAAAAGCTGTGGCGTCATCACGAAGTGATTGGGAAGTCACGTAACGTGACGGCACATGATGACGTCATCATAAGCCACCATTACATGGTAGAACGTTGCTTCAAGATACTTTACATTCTATTGTAACAAAAATAATGCCGTAAAACGTTAAGGAATTTGTGTTATAATATTTATTCCAAATCATAGGCGTGCGCACAGGGGAGGGGGGCAAGGGGGGGACCGCCCCCCCCTAATAACCTAAGAGGGGGGCGCAAAATCTGCCCCATACTTTGACCCCCCTAGTCACCTAAGAGGCGGGGGGGGGGCTCAAAATCTGCCTCGTACATTGACTTACAAGGGGGGGGGGCGCTGCGATGAACCTTCGCTCCCCCCTGATGCGGAAACCTGTGCACGCCTATGATCAAATCAAGGTGTAACTAAAATATCTGATCATTCTGAAGTCATTCATTGCCTGTTTTTTAATAAATAGAATGAAATCCCAGGCTAGAACTACAGTGCAAATTCTTTTTCAGTAATTTCCATGTAGAGCAAAGAATAGTTATACTTTTCACATGGCTTGGGGAAATCGGCACGTCGAACGACCCGTAGAACATGACTGTGCCTATAGCAAAGTGATCATATGCGACAGTACGCTGCAAAATGGAGGTAAATAAAAGACAAGTTTATCATGCAGAAAGTTCAATTCATCCAAAGCCCAATGTATCTTGCTCTTTCTTAGCCCATAGGCGATGCAAATTTGCAAAAACAAGTGGTGTGCACAACTGTGTACATGTCGTCTCAGAGGGTTAAGGCGAAAGCCTTAGATGCCTCATCAAACACGAAAAGTGACCGTCGGCTTCAACGCGAGTGATGCAGAGTGTCGTTATGTGATGACGCCACCCTATGACGTCATCATAGCTCCACAGGTCGCATAATTTCGCGACGCCATCATGGCGTCCCTATGACACCACATCACGTGACATCCCACGATGATGTCCTCACATGACATCGTCGCTTGCTCAAAGATGTGCCGATCTCGGAGGCACGGCAAAACCCTGTGAGATTCGCAGAGCTTACAATGTCTCCGATCCTGGAGGTATTGCCAAACCACGTTGGGTGCGGAAAGGGGGGATCCCCGCAGTCGACTGGCAAGAGAAAGAATAAGGGACCACGTGACTTTTTTTTAGTGGCACGAGTAACGAGTGACACTTTTGTTTCTCTTCCAAGCACTTCAGGTCTGGCACTTACTTCCGGTTTTCCCAATATTCGGAAAACGTTCTTTAAAAAATAAAACTGGTGCGAAATATAAAGTTCTGGTCTAAGTTAATAGTTATATAGGGTACATATGACATCGAAGCACAACTTTACCTAAATATGGGCCAATTCATTGTCACGATAATTAATGAATATTGCCGCGTGTCTTATGTTTCATGAGTTGAAGCTACACCCCCGAAGACTGTCAGGAACGCTCAGCGCAAACCACGCTACATTGTTCGCGAAGCTTCCCGATCATTGTAGATCGTTTTGTTAAGATTGCGCGCCGCACGCGAATGTTCCAGCTTTGTCGAGAGATAACGCCACCACCAGCGATATCGCTGGAAAGTTCGATAGCGCCTTTATAAAAGCCGACACGCTTGACCGCTTGTCAGTTGATCGACGGTCGACGCTCTGTTCGACGCTATCAGTGTGTTGCTGTAGTTTGACCTTCAGTTTCCCGGCCACAAGTTCGGCCAAATAAACAGTTTCATCTCGGACGTGCTGACTGCTGTCTTCGTCGACGTCACGACCACGTGACATCTGGTGGAGGTGCTGCTTCATGATCCGGACGCCACCGCGGAGCGCTGACCCAAGCCCAAGCCGCGAAGAAGACGACTCTAAGGTCAACCCGGATCCTCGAACCAGCCGCCGGCAGAAGGGACTACAACCAGAGTACGGGCTCCTTCCCGAAAACGCCAGGCAGCCGAAGACCGTCACATCTACCGCCGAGACGATGACAGACCCCCTGCCACCTACAACGGTAGTGATGCAACAGCCAAGGGAGCCACCAACTTTCCGTGGATCGTCGTTTGAAGACCCGGAGAGCTGGCTGGAGACGTACGAGCGAGTCGCCGCCTTCAACCACTGGGACACTGAAGAGAAGCTGCGCCACGTCTACTTCTACTTAGAAGACGCCGCGAAGACGTGGTTCGAAAACCATGAATCGAGCCTTCAATCCTGGGACCTCTTTCGGACGGTGTTCCTCAATACCTTCGCGAGCATGGTCCGCAAGGAAAAGGCCGCTGCTTTGCTGGAGACCCGGGTGCAGCTGCCAAACGAAAACGTCACCATGTTCACGGAAGAGATGACTCGACTTTTCCGTCAGGCCGACGCTGCGATGGCGGAAGACAAAAAAGTTCGCCTGCTCATGCGGGGTGTCAAACAAGAACTTATCGCGGGACTTGTCCGCAACCCACCCACGACGGTCGCCGAAGTCCTCACCGAGGCTACGACTATTGAAAAGACACTGGACATGCGGACGAAACAGTACAACCGCTCGCCGCTGTCTGCAAACTATTCCGCAGTGCACTCACTAGCCACCGACGACTTGCGCGAAACCATCCGAGCGATCGTGCGGGAGGAGTTGCGCAAGCTGTTACCGTCGCCGCAGCCTCAGGTGGATTCGATCGCAGACATTGTCCGCGAGGAAATCAAAGAACCACTGGGTGTTCCTCAGCCGGCACCGCCGCAGCTTCAAGCAATGAGTTATGCTGCTGCAGCCCGACGCAACGCCCCCCCTCCTCGCCCGCGTCAAGACGCCGCGCCGCCCCACCAGTTCCGCCGCCAGACGCCACCGCCGCCAACACCGACGCCATACCGCCCGCCAACCGGCCAGCGATACACGCCGAGGAAGACCGACGTTTGGCGCGCCCCCGACCATCGTCCACTCTGCTACCACTGCGGAGAAGCCGGCCACACCTACCGCCGCTGCCAGTATCGACAGATGGGACTGCGCGGGTTCGCCATCGACGCGCCGCGTCCACAACAGGGTGAACGACCACGTGACATCGCCGACTATCTGGCAGGAGCGCAGTGGACCCCCCGAGGACCTTCCCGATCGCCGTCGCCAGGCCGCTACGCCTCTCCCCAACGCCGCCAGTACACTGGCCCATTCCGGGGCCGGTCGCCTAGCCCGTATCCGGAAAACTAAGGGCAGCAACCGATGGAGGTGCGGTTGCTGTACGACGAAACATCGAATATCCTCAGCCGCCGACGACGACGCCACGACGAAACCTTGAAGACCCGACGCGAACCAGACAGAGCCCTGACGACGAAGTCTCGCGGACCGAAGTGGACCTGACAACGCAACGGGGAAGCAGCGGAACAAACCGACGTAGCCGTGACCCGACGCCACGACCTAACTGCAATGCAAGACGACGAACTAGCGACCTCGACGTCCTTATCGACGGCCACAGCGTCACAGCTCTCGTCGACACCGGAGCCGACTATTCTGTCCTCAGTGGACCGTTCGCCGCGAAGCTGAAGAAAGTTAGGACAGCCTGGGAAGGCCCAGAAATCCGGACAGCTGGAGGTCATCTAGTAACACCGGAGGGAATCTGCACAACGAGACTCACCATTAACAACCGGATTTATCCCGCGAACTTCGTAGTCCTGCAGCGTTGCTCGAGAGAGGTCATTCTTGGTATGGACTTCTTAAGCCTTCATGGTGCAGTCATCGATCTGAGATCCAAGTCGATAACACTATCCACAGAAAAAGCACTACCGCCGTACACGCCGCCAGAAAAACACTCCTTGAATGTGCTGGAAGACCAGGTCACCATTCCCCCTCGCTCCAGCGTCATCATTTCCGTCGGCACTCAGAAATCAGCAGACCTGGAAGGCGTCGTCGAGGGCGATCAGCACCTGCTTCTGAACCGTCAGATTTGCGTCGCAAGAGGCATAGCCGAGCTGCGCGATGGCAAAGGAAAGGTAGTGCTGACAAACTTCAGCCACGAATATAGGCACCTAAACATTGGTACGACGGTCGCCTACATTGACGAATTCGTGGACGCCAGCAATGCTTTCGCCTTCTTCGATGCTACTGAACCTGCTTCGAAGGATCGAGATCCCCAAACAGATTTCGACGTCAACCCGAGCCTCCCGAAGCACAAGCAAGACCAGCTTCAAGCCCTGCTCCTGCAATTCAAGGACTGCTTTTCGTCGTCGTCAAGAATTCGACAGACCCCAGTCGCGAAACATCGTATCATAACAGAAGAAGGTGCCCGACCAATCCGTCAGAGCCCGTACCGAGTTTCGACGCTAGAACGCGAGGCTGTTAAGAAACAGGTCGACGAAATGCTACGCGACGACATCATCCAGCCGTCGAAGAGTCCGTGGGCATCCCCCGTGGTGCTAGTGAAGAAGAAAGACGGAACTCTACGTTTTTGCGTCGATTATCGTCGCCTGAACAAAGTGACGAAGAAGGACGTGTATCCCCTTCCCCGGATAGACGACGCCCTGGATCGATTACACAACGCAAAGTACTTTTCGTCGATGGACCTGAAGACCGGTTACTGGCAAATCGAAGTCGACGAGAGAGACCGAGAAAAGACTGCCTTTATAACACCAGACGGCCTGTTCGAGTTCAAGGTCATGCCCTTTGGTCTTTGCTCGGCACCTGCGACATTTCAACGCGTTATGGATACAGTACTGGCCGGCTTGAAGTGGCAGACGTGCCTCGTGTACTTGGACGACGTCGTTGTGTTTTCCTCAAACTTCGACGAACACCTTCGGCGCCTTGAAGCTGTACTTCAAGCAGTCAGGACCTCCGGACTCACCCTGAAGCCTGAAAAGTGCCGCTTCGCGTACGAGGAGCTCTTGTTTTTGGGTCACGTGATCTGCAAAGATGGTGTTCGCCCGGACCCGCGCAAAACAGCTGCCATCGCTGCCTTCCCGCCACCCACCGATAAGAAGGCCGTACGCCGTTTTCTCGGCTTGTGCGCCTACTACAGACGCTTCGTCAAGGAATTTTCACGAATAGCCGAGCCACTAACGCACCTCACGAAGACCGACGTGCCATTCAAGTGGGAAACGGCGCAAATCGAAGCATTTCAGGAACTTAAACGACGCCTTCAGATGCCTCCCATACTAGCGCATTTCGACGAAGACGCCGATACGGAAATCCACACCGACGCAAGCTGCATAGGACTCGGCGCCGTCCTCGTGCAGAAGACTGACGGGCTGGAAAGGGTCATCAGTTATGCTAGCCGGTCGCTATCAAAGGCAGGAATCAACTATTCCACAACAGAAAAGGAGTGCCTGGCCATCATCTGGACTACAACGAAGTTTCGCCCCTATCTCTACGGCCGGCCCTTCAAAGTTGTGAGCGACCACCACGCCTTGTGTTGGCTAGCTAACTTGAAGAACCCTTCAGGTCGCCTCGCACGGTGGAGCCTACGACTGCAAGAATTCGACATTAGCGTCGTGTACAAGTCCGGACGAAAACACTCTGACGCCGACTGCCTGTCTCGTGCCCCCGTCGACGTGCCGCCGCAAGACGACAACGATGACTGCTTCCTCGGAACTATAAGTGCCGATGACTTCGCCGAAAAGCAACGAGCCGACGCGGAACTTGGGGGCCTTATGGAGTACCTCGAGTGCAAGACCGCCGATGTTCCGAAGGTATTCAAGCGAGGACTGCCGTCGTTTTTCTTGCGGAACGGCGTTCTCCTGAAGAAGAACTTCTCGCCACTTCGAGCCGACTACCTTCTTGTCGTGCCCTCTTCATTGCGACCAGAAGTCCTCCAGGCCCTACACGACGACCCGACGGCTAGACACCTCGGTGTTTCCCGCACGCCCGCCAGAATACAGGAAAAATACTACTGGCCACGCCTTGCTGCCGACGTCACCCACTACGTTAAGACTTGCCGAGATTGCCAGCGACGGAAGACACCACCGACTAGGCCAGCGGGACTTCTGCAGCCAATCGAACCACCTCACCGGCCGTTCCAGCTAATCGGGATGGACCTACTGGGGCCGTTCCCGACGTCGACTTCCGGCAACAAGTGGATCGTCGTAGCAACTGACTACCTCACCCGCTACGCCGAGACAAAGGCCTTGCCCAAAGGCAGTGCGGCCGAGGTAGCCAAGTTCTTCGTGGAGAACATCGTACTGCGTCACGGCGCCCCAGAGGTCCTCATCACAGACAGAGGTACCGCCTTTACTGCGGACCTCACTCAGGCGATCTTCAAATACAGCGAGACGAGCCACCGTCGCACCACCGCCTACCACCCACAGACCAATGGCCTCACCGAGCGTCTAAATAAGACCATCGCCGACATGCTGGCCATGTACGTCGACGTTTAGCACAAGACGTGGGACGCCGTCCTTCCGTACGTGACCTTCGCTTACAATACGGCCGTCCAAGAAACGACGCAGATGACGCCGTACAAGTTGGTCTACGGAAGGAGCCCGGCGACGACGCTCGACGCCATGCTACCGAACGTCACCGACGAAGAAAATCTCGACGCCGCCGCTTACTTACAACGTGCCGAAGAAGCTCGACAGCTCGCCCGCCTGCGCATCAAGACCCAGCAGAACACCGACAGCCGTCGCTACAATCTTCGACGACGCTTCGTGGAGTACCAGCCCGGCGACCGTGTCTGGGTATGGACACCAATACGACGACGCGGACTGAGCGAGAAGCTTCTGCGTCGATACCTCGGAGCGTACAGGGTACTTCGACGTCTCGGCGCACTCGACTACGAGGTTGTCCCCGACGGCATCACGAACTCTCAGAGGCGCCGAGCTCGACCCGAGGTCGTGCATGTGGTGCGCCTTAAACCGTACTATGCACGTTAATGCACCAGAGGACTCTAATGTTTGCTTTCTTTATTAGTTTTCTTTAGTATTGCATGTATTCATCTTCTGTTTTTAAGCATCGGGACGATGCTTTTTAAGAGGGGGGCATTGCCGCGTGTCTTATGTTTCATGCGTTGAAGCTACACCCCCGAAGACTGTCAGGAACGCTCAGCGCAAACCGCGCCACATTGTTCGCGAAGCTTCCCGATCATTTTAGATCGTTTTGTTAAGATTGCGCGCCGCACGCGAATGTTCCAGCTTTGTCGAGAGATAACGCCATCACCAACGATATCGCTGGAAAGTTCGATAGCGCCTTTATAAAAGCCAACACGCTTGACCGCTTGTCAGTTGATCGACGGTCGACGCTCTGTTCGACGCTATCAGTGTGTTGCTGTAGTTTGACCTTCAGTTTCCCGGCCACAAGTTCGGTCAAATAAACAGTTTCATCTCGGACGTGCTGACTGCTGTCTTCGTCGACGTCACGACCACGTGACAATATTAATTGATTGAGTTCACTGAAAGATTGTAAGCAGCTGAGATCATTACGTCACCTGGAGGAGAAGATCTCAACCACACGCTTCTTTATAGGTGTCATCTGAAATACGCCTCTCGCAAACTCGCCCAAAATTCATGGTTCTAGTTGAAGTAAATAGTTCCATATTTAGACGAAAGCCTTAGATGCCTCATGAAGCTAGAAAACTGACCGTCGGCGGCGGCGTCAACACGAACGAAGCAAAACGTGACGTGATCACAGATTACGCCTCGGTGACGCCATCATGTGACGTCTTCATAGCGTCACATATCGTCGAAATTTGTGAAGTCATTATGACGTCGTTGTGACGCCAACTTGACGTCACATAAAATGGCTTATTGTGAAGACGCTACACGACGAAATCATCTCACTGTTAAAGGTGTGATTACCCCGGAGGCAGTGATAAACCAGGTGCGGTCTATAAAGCTTGCGTCGCTTCCGGCCCTGGAGGCAGCACAAAACCACGTTAGGTGCGCATAGCTTTTTTTTTTGGGGGGGGGGGGGGGGGGTTGGGGGCAAGGATCAACACATCGGCTCAGGAGAAAAAGAAAATGGCTCACGGTTAATCACAAGCTTACCAACACAGTCAGTGCGACTGCCACTCTCAAAACCCTGTCTTGGGTTGGGGTCGTTTAACTAGTGTTTGCAACTTTTGCGACGTCAGCTTACTCACAACACTTTTCTAAAAGAAATATCTATTTACACACGCGTAAACCTATACGTAAAGAAAAAATTTAAAGGTTTAGTGTCGTTTTCAAAGGGTTCTACAGAACATTTCCAGCGGTGTTGAAGGCATGTCATCTATGCCGCCACGATCGTAATAAAAGTTCAGCCATATTGCACGCGACGGCGACAAGAAAGCCAGGCTCCTTCTGATTATGAATAGTGGCACGGCCTGTTTTGTATGGGTAGCTTCAGAGTGTCTCCGTTCACCGAAACATAGGCAAATCTGTAGCTGAGAATAGATAATTTTACCCAATAATTGCAACCAGGTCGTCTTATAGTCTATAATTTCTCCAACATGCGAGATCGCGTAGTATTTTTCTTCTTTTGTTTTACTGCAACGTTTTAAGCTTACCCTGCCGCATCGGGCTCGAATTGCCTGGACCTCTCGTGAAGAGAATTCTTCAGCTCGAAGCTTAATGGCGCTGTGTAGACCAATCAGGCTTTTTCTTGATCCGCCACCCGTGGAACGCCGCGCGCCTGCACAGGCAATAGTCAAGAAGTTGAATCCGATCGTCACAGCTTCAACACGAGCGCTAATTACTTGTAAAAAATTACACCATCTCCCACTCAAGGGAACCATGAGGGGATGTGAAGCAGCATTGGGGGCGCGCACCAAGTTTCCGTTACGTTCACTTTCCGATTAGACAGTTTTCAACTTTATTAAGCATTGCTGTTTTTCTACTTACTACAAATTCCCTCGAAATTCAAGAAAATTACCACGTGACGCTACATTGCCGAGCATCATCGATACTGTGTATGACATCTAGTGAATCAGGCACCACGTTATAGTTGTATTCTACTGGAGGGCGCCATGCCTCGCCCTTATTTTTGTATATATTCGAACGAATCTATGAAGGTGACTTCGTTCAGCTACTGCCGTATCGCTTACTTCGGTTGGCTGCCGCTCTTCATGTGCCAGTCGGAGATACACCACATCGCACTGCCGATCATCATCGCAGTGCGATCTACGTTCCGACAGGGCGTTATTCACTCATTATGAAAAATTAGCAGCCAAAGAAACGAGACATAGCAGGAGCAGGGCCCAAAGAAGCGCAGGCTCAAACTTGGATTTATTCACAGAAGATATGTACACCACAAAAACTCTGAGACTAGAGGGAAATCCAAAATGGAAGGGCCAACCCAATCAAGTGTCGTCTGGAAACGAGATCTCACTATCTTAAGGTAATACAGAGGGGCTACCCTCTTGTAATCCCTCTGCTCTCGGGTTTCCTGGGGTATATATTTCGTCTGTGAATAAATACAAGTTTCACACTGCGCTCGTTCGTGTCCCGCTCTTTCTGCGTCTTGCTTGTTTCGGCTACCTCGTTTTTAGAATGAATCTATACTAAATAGCCCGCCTTTCTGGTCGTACTACTACAACTAGCCCGCCTTCTCTGACGTCATACACCGCACATGGGTCACGTAGAAATCTGTTCCACCAACATCTCGAAAGGGATAAACGTGAGAAGTATGGGTAAATTCCTCGACCATCCAACCATAACCTGTCAAAGATGAACTGACCCGAGGCACGATGACGCTTGGCGTCGTTGGCCTGCGTAGAGCCTCTTTTAGCCGGGGCCGCAGTGTCGGAAGCCGCCTTAACCAAGCCGCTGCTGCAGTGCCGGGCGATGCTGGGTTTGCGGCGACGGGACATCTTTCGGCCGCCGGTGCCGCTTGCGCTGCCTCGTTTGCCCTGCCAGGAACAGAATGGTGCGCAATCTTCTACGCCAACTGGCTTGTGGTATTCAGGGCCGCATCGAGCATGCGTTATAGTGCCCCTCAAGGCTTGAACTGAACACACATATACTAGAGCCCGCTATTAACTTCGTCAGTGGTATCCATCGATCCTTCTGAGAGAGAGAGAGAGAGGGACTCTTTAATGTAAAAACAAATTGTCGCAATCCTTCTCATCATTTGCAATACGTCTCTGCACACTCAGCTTTTTCTGTCAAAAAGCCGTCTATTTACACAAACGCCTTGCCTACATTTTGGGTATACTTCATTTAGAGACATGGTGGACTTTACGCCCGCTAAGTCTACCGCGCGTTTAAATGAAGTCCAGCGAGGATGTCAAGAAGACGTTTTTAGCATATTAGAGAGGCTCAGACTCATAACGACTTCAGAGTAAGAAGCACGTCTCATCTTCTGACATAAAGGTTCTTTGGCTTCATTGTTCGCTCTTCTCATTACGTTGTGTCTAACAAAGAAATGAGCCCTTCGAACCCATTACCTTCTTTAGATTACATCAAACCACATGGCGCGTACCTCGCCTTCGCTCGGCATGTACAGTTCATGACGTGAACTTAAACAGTGGTGGCAGCCGTACTCGCCTCATCTGCCGTCTATGTAAACAACGAATTATTAGGATCAACAATAGACGAGAGGATGCGCGAAAGGCTGCCTCACCGATTCCTTGCTGGTTGACCCTTTTCCGCGGCCTTTACGCACAGACCGGGAGCGCGACTTGCGGGGTCCTGGCTTTCCACCGGCCTTATCCGACATGATGACTCTCACAAATCAGGGAGGAGGAGAACAAACAGAGCAGTTCAACGCAACCAACGGCCTGCGGGTTGATCGTTTGTTTCGTCCCTGTTGGTGAGCAATACCCACTACGGGAGCTTGGCCAAGGTTCGGGCTCAACCGGAAGAATGGACCGGAAAGTAAACGTACTACATCAGTTCTTTATCTTTTAGGCGCGAAGCACCTTAGGGGCTCGGCTTGCCGGCGGTACATCGTCGACTGCTGTCGCCGCGTGCATCGTCGTGACCCATTCGCTTGCTTGCATCATCGTGTCCTACTCATTTGCTTGAGCGCAAGAGAGGGCGCCACCGCCTCAGCGCTCGCCGTGTGGCGAGAGAGAGCGTACGGCGCGCGTTGACTATGGAAACGCTCTTTCTGCGATGAACGCTGAACTACCAGCTCGCACTGGATGAGAAGTCGCCTTCGCCCACGAGAGAGCGCGAAAGCAGGCAGCGTCTGCTAGTGAGTTTCTTGATAGAAAAAACCGACGGCTCGCTCTGCACAACCGTTCACCGGCCACAGGCGAAAACATGGCCAGCTTCAAACACTGATTCACCTTCTAACAGTAGCCGCGAAGTGTCATACTGCTTTTCAATGAAGCTTTATAAATGCTGGACGCTGGTATTTTCACTGCAACATAAAATTCCCATTTAGACCACGGTAAGCTACACCTTGCAGCATGGCCATTTAAGTGCGAAAGTAATACGGCTGGCCGACACACGGTGCATTTGCTATAGCAATCGAACCCGATCGGGACCGTATTTTTCGATCGCGATTGGCCCCTTTGTGCAAGCTGGATAACGGAGTCAATCGTCGAAAATTTTCATCCCGATGTGGCTCGGTAGCGATCGAAGATGCACCGTACGTGTGACAACCTTCGAAAATACGCGTAATGAGAAGCAACAGATACATATTAAAATCGTGCCACAGACAAACTCATGTGGCACGTTATCTAGCTAAAACACTGAATGAGCCGCGCGTGTACATATGGCTCTCGTGAATGTGTCTCCAATCATATGAGACAGGTTGCGGCTGCATGAATCTCTAAGCATACTGGATTGCTGCCCACAAAGCGGAGAAGCCGCTGTCATCGTGCGTCATTGGGCTATGTGTACTAAACAAGAACGTAAATTTACCCATGCTTGTCGTATCAACCGCGGCTCGTTATTATATGAAAACTTACAATGAATTACGTTGCACAGTTGCCCGCATTTCTTGCAACAAAAAATATGTTTCTTTGCCGCACGCACGCGCTAAAGCCCATTCGACGCAAAATGATTCGTTACTTTTTACAAAAGCAGCGTGCGCGGCCCCCGCGGTTTCCATATCGGTGGCCATAGCAGACGACGCCGGCAGTCAGGACGCTGTCTAAGGCATTATGAAGACGTAACATTTTTTTATGAGCAGTTATTTAGCATTTCGTACAGTCAGTGATGAAGCTGCAGCAGTATTTTACTGATTTCGTTGAAGTGAAGTACAACAATAATAATAAAAAAGCAGACGCGAAAGCGGCTGCGGGCTGAGCGCGAGAGGGCCGGCGGAGCAATCCAACCGTGCACGTCACAGGGATGGCTCCGCATGGCGGCGCCACGGTATGTCCTCGCGCCCAATATATAGGCACTGGATCTTGGCCTGCAATGTCGTGCCGGTGGGAGATCTCTCTTGCGCGTAGTGGAACAAATTAAGATTCGCAGCGTGCACAATAACTAGAAGCGGACTGCGGGCCTCCGTGTCTAATCTTTCCTCTGTCTCTCATTGCCCTTTAGCACTGATTTTGCTGTGGGAAACACCGACGCACACTGCATGCTTCGCCCCTCCACAGGTTTCCCGTTAGTGGAGTTGAGACAACTTTCCCTGCAGGCTTCGCCCCTCCCCAATATTTTGTTTGTATCTGTTCCTGTCTATTTCTTTCTTTCTCTCTCTATCTACTTCTGTCTCTTTCTCACTCAGTCTATCTGTTTCTCTTTCTTCCCTTTCTTTCTATTCCCTCTGCTTCTTTCTTTCTCTTTTTCTCTTGCTCTCTGTTTCTTCTCTCTCTTTCGCGTCTGCCCCTTTCTATATCGTTCTCTGCCTTCCTAACTCTTTCTCTCGGCTTCTTTCTCTCACTTTGTCTTTGAATCTCTTTTTCTTTCTCTTTCTGTCTTGCTATCTGTTTCTTTTTATTTTTCGTGTCTGTTTCAATATATCTACTTTTCTCCCTTTCTATCTTTTTTTTGGTCTTTCTATCTTCTTATGTCTTTGTTCCCATTGTGTCTCTCTTTTCTTTCTCTTCCTTCTGTCGCTTTCTTTCTCTCTCGCTCTCTTCCACTTTTTCTTTCTTTCTTTATTCTCGTTCTCTTTCTTTACGTCACTTTCGTCTTCTCTCTCCCTCTTTCACGTGCTACACTTCACCGAGTAGAGTTTTCGTTTAACGCTCGCACCTGCTTTACTCGCTAATGGGGCTTGCCCTATTCCTGTGGCGCGTACCAACCTGTGCAGCTTTAAACGACGGAGCGCTTGTTACCGATAGCTTACACATCTTCGCTTTTCTTTTAAAAAAAAAAAAAGCCCAACTCTTTGTCCTCAGGTGGACAAAAGTGAAAACCGATCAGTATCGGATAAGACTAACCTCAAGTCTTCATTACAGAGAACCTATATAGGATTAGGCGAAACTAGAATTCATCTGTCCTATATGCGCAGAAACTTCTAGCGCCTGTGTGCTACTGCATTTGGGCACGCCCCGCTACTTACCACTGGTCCAGTAAACATTAAGGCGTCGTCCGCGGGCAAAAACCGATTTATCGTAGAAATTGTGCAAATCCCACTACTCACCACTGGTCCACTAACAATGAAGGGAACACATGGTCGACAAATACCAATTAAGATTTCTGAAAAGACGTAACCATGGAGCAAGACTTTAATGAACCACCTATATTAACGCAGTGATAAGCTTTGTAGCCGCACGTTTCACCTTCGAGGGGGCCGTTCAAGACGTCGACGAACGCTAGAAAGATGATGAGAGAGGCTACGCAGAAGCCGCCCGACTCTTTGTCCTCAGGTGGACAAAAGTGAAAACCGATCAGTATCGGATAAGACTAACCTCAAGTCTTCATTACAGAGAACCTATATAGGATTAGGCGAAACTATGGCGCCAGTTACTGACCCGCACGTTCCCTACTCCCTCTTTCCGCCATCTTGTGCAACCTGCGATACATCCCTTCCCTTACGCATTTTCAGCCATCAAAGAGCCAACCTAGACCATTTTACGTGGGTGTGTACTCAGAACCCACCACATAAATCTCTTAGAATTAGTAGTAAGGAGCAGTGGGAGGCTGCCATGTGCCGCTCGGCAGCCGAGGACCACGGCCAGATCCTGGATTGGGCAAAGGGGGTCGCGGAGAACTACGCCGGGTAGGCTCCTCGGCTCTCTCCCCTAATGCACCCTTCCCTCTCGGGTAAAGTTTTTCGCCTCCTCCTTCTTGGCAGGAAAGATGTTCCAGCCAACGCCGCAGCTTTTCTTTGTAAGCGCCACATAGGAGAGCACAATTATACCACAACATGCAGACACGATTTAGAGACATGGCTGTTTCGACGGTCAGTTACTGGGCAGCAGGAAAGTTGAAGCGCCTATTCCCAAAGACCACGTTGGCAGCAGATCGACCTGAACTTAACCATCCTACGCACTGTTTCAAGAGGGAATGAAACGAGAGTTAACTACGACGAGCATTCGAAAAAGAATATTACAAAAGGACGACAAGGGACAATTTCACACACGTAGACAAGGCGTAAACACATTCATGCGTAAAAAGGTCACACATGACACTTGGTCACGTGGTCAGCACGACATGGGCGGGTAAGGGTAATTGCACTCGAATGTCTGATTGAAGTTTGGCGAACTGCGCGCGATGAACTTCAGCGGCAGCCTGTCCCTCTCCTCTTCGCCGCAGAATGTGCGCGCCACACGCAGGTAGTGAATCGCATCCAGCTCCCTGCGGTGAAGCTTACCCGCATCATGTTGGGCCGTCGCGAGGGACACCTCAGCGGCCCAGCGGGCGCGTGTGTACACCATCCAATCGGCTTCGTTCACCTCGACCTTGAGTGATTGGCGCGAATAGTCGGACAAGCACTTGATGTACGCGGTGGGCTCGGAGTCGAGATGCGGAAGACTCAGGCGGAACAGCATGGCGGTCGCCAGCGTGCCAAGCGTGCCGGAGTTTAGCGTTTTCTCGGTGGCGTCCTTGTAGTAGTAGTCCGGACTGAAGTAGTTGGTGGGCAAGAAGCCGCCCTTGTCCTTCGAGTCGCTCCGGAAGTCGGACGTCTTGAACTGGCGCCTTCCAAGATGGACATATCGCACGAGGTTTGCCAAGAAGTCACCGTCGTATTTCTCCACGAAGGTAGGATCATCAAGCCCGGACGTCTCTGCATAGACATCAATGTTTGGTTTGGTTTGGTTTGCTTTATTCAAGGCAAAATTGAACAAGATTGCCTTGGGGGACACGACTAAAGGCTAAGTAAATGCCTGACTTGGTCGTGCCACCCTGGCAGCAAAGCAGAAACATACAGTGCGTACAGTACGCAGAAAATTACAGCATCACGTGTTATCTTACACGGGTACCATAGTGGAACAGAACTACCAGAAGTATGACTAAAAGCATGGAAATATAAACAGAGTCCTTATTCGAGTGGTGGCAAATACAAACTAATGCATTTTTTCTATCAATTAAATTAACAAGAGACTTCTTGACTAGGGCTTCGAATTGCTCTACAAGAAAAATAGAGTATAACAAACAAGCAGGCAAAGGGACATTAATGAACAAGGTGTAACGAATACAAAACCTCAATGAATAACAAATTTTAAAAATCAAGAAAAGCATCACTTTGTTCAACTAGAAACTCTTTTGTTATTTTTTAAATGCTCTAGCTGAAGTTCTATCTTCCAGTAAATGTAGTATAGTTGGGTGTTTGTTTAATATGTCTGGAATTTGTTAGGCTAATCGTCGGTCACCGTAGTTCGTTCGGGATCTATATTTGTATATTAAGCTCTTTCTCAGCTCGTATGGTGTTTGTTGCGATGTAGCGATGTTTATCGGATCTAATGCACGCTCATGATTCTATATATACGCGTCTATGCGTTTCTTGGGGACACCGTTGAGTAGTCAATCGACTAAATTCGAGGCTCCACTAGCGCATACTCAAGGTACGCAACCCAGGTAACTTTTGTGTTGTGGCAGCAAAATCAGTTTGAAAGCATCCCTCAAAGTCAGCTGGATTGTCATCCGTGAGGTAAGCATGTCCTCTGGACACGTCCATTATACGGACGACAACGACCGTGGGGGTCCCAACGTTCTCCCGTCTATTAAGGAAGTTGGGATTCGAAGACGAGGACGGGCGCACGTACCGTCCAGTTTGCCTTCCATCGTTCATGTGTTGTTCGCGCTGCATCTAAGATGATAGCATTTATCGGACCAATGTCGCCGACATCGGCCCCCATGGGTACGAAGAAAATAGACGAGGTTCAAAACTACGCGCACTTAGAACCCGCCGGAGCCACGACTTCACATGCGCATGAAACCGCGGGCAAGGGTTCGGAAAAACCCCCAAAGGAAAACATAGAGTTTCTCACAATAATACCCAGAGAGAAATCTGGCGCCACCATCTATGCGAATTTCTTAAGGAGCGCCGTGATGGGAATGACGGTATATGTCTGCGAGGATTGTGTTGGCTGGTGTCGATCGAGGCTTCGGCTAAAAAGTGTATACGACTGCGCGAATAAACATTCTCTAAAACAATACTTTTATAAATGGATCTTATTCACGCGTGTTACATTCTAGAATAAAAGTTCACCCCCCTCTACGGCATAACCAAACAACGAAAGAAAGAAACAGACAAGCAGTCGCTGAGCGAACGCTGGCCTGGTTGTTTGCCTTCCAAGTTTAGCGGCCGTTCGGTACTTTTTACGCTTCGTGGAATTGTACATCAGCGAATAAGTTTCCAATGTTAAATAAAACTTGTTTCTGTGCAATAATAAAAAATGAATAGCTTACTGCGTGCTCCTTCGGTACGAAATCAACCAGTTTGACGCAAGGAACGCGTTGAAACCAGACGCGTCTTCGAGGTGTCCGGGATCTTCGTGAACGACGCCAGTCCGAGCCAAGTCCGAATATCACATATCCCAGCATTCCCATGCGTACAACAGCTCGCAGCGCCAGTTTTCCCTCTAGGTAATTGTAAGAAACTCTATGGGGAATGGGGACGTTGGTTGGTCCCCATGTCATACTTGTAGCTAAACTGCAATGCCGCACGCACAGCTTCGCTGGCCAACTAGCAACTTAAAGGTGTGGAATGGAGCTCAGTTTTTTTAACAATAAGCCTAACGAACCCTCCCAAATATCTGTTCTGCGGAGCTATTATCAACTGCCTATTTGGGCCGCTGTTTATTGGCCGGACCTTGACGAGCAGTGCGCCCCCTGTTTCCGGTTCTTCTTTAACAACGCCAATTTCATGCGCGAATCTCGGACGCCCTGGATTAACTCCGATTCTGGAATCGCGTTAGCCCTCGAAGCAGTTTTAACGCGGCCTTGCATTTAACGTACCTGCGCGATTATGTCATAGCCTGCCGCTTTTTGCGGCAACTAAATACGCTCTGATGACGTCAGGGTGAAGTGGACATGCCCATTAAATATACTAACGCCTCCTCTAGACAGATGCCTTCGATGTCATTCGCTTTCCCATTGAGGCGGGATGGTCCTCGTAGTTCGGTGATGTCTCCGTATGGAGCGCTCGCAGCCGACACTATTCCTGGTAGCGTCGGAAGTGACGCCATCACAGCCCAGAGGCACTGCGTCTACGGCAAACGCTGCCTCTGGGGCTGAAACAGACGTTGCTGCAATCTCGAAGGCAGACAAGCTTTGGAGCGGCTGCCTCAAGGAGCGCTCGCAGGCGCCACTATTTCGAAGGGCGAGGGAGAAGAGAACGAGAAAGGGCTGGAAACCAGCTTTTCGGCTCACGTTGCAGGCATCTAGACTATAGGAGGCCTTGGATAAACAGTTCCAAAATAGCTCCCCTGAAAAATGACACCTACTTAGCGCCCACTGGATAGTGCACGGGGTCCGCACGCCATGCTTACCCTTGACCCCGATGGATGCCGCCATCATGGCGTCCTTGTTGAGGTTGAAGCCTTGGCCGAGGCGAAGAGCGTTGACACCGGCTAAACGCACGGTGCTCCACAAGTTGTTGAACGTCACGGCCGCCTTTTCCGCGCCGAGGTAGGAGGCGACCGCCGTGTCGAACGGAATGGGGAAAAGGAACGCCACGTTGTTGATGCACTTCGCCTGCGCCCTGCAAAACGATTGGTAGACCTTGGTTTATTTACCCCTGTCATAACCAGTGAGAAATCTGCAGAAGAAGCGGGGCTGCGGTACTCTTGTGTTTTCCTTGTGATTTTCCGTGATGCTTTGTGATTTTCTGCCCCCCCCCCCCCCTACCGGAATTCTGATCGATGAGGGCATTTTACCGAAAATAAATAATGAACATTCATGTTTTTCTCAAATAGTCACGGCCTTCAACAAATGGACCCCTTCCGGAAAGAAATTCCTGGCTACGGCCCTGATGTGGGGAGTTATACTGCTATCTCAAACGAGCGCTCTCGCCTAAATTAAAGAACAGCAATACAGTACGGCACCTTAGTAGCTATCCTTACGCTGGCGGACTACAAATACCCAGACAGAGGTTTTGCGCCTTTTTTTGTTGATACGCGCCGCGTGCATAGTTACGTCTAGTTCATACTATTACGCTAGCATGTATAAGATCAAATAAGTAACCAAATGGCCCGGCAATGTTATATTAGACTAATTACTAATCGCTAATTTCTTCAAGCCATGGTAAGTAGAAATCACCGCAATACATGAACGAGCCTTAAGCGAGAACACACAGAGACACACACAGTAAACACTTATATGTGCGCGACATCTGCTCTAACATCTCTAACGGCATCCTGAAAGATATTATGCGCCTATAGTCGGATCCAACTTTTGAAGTCCGCGGAATTTCCTCCTCAAAGGCGGATGCACGCAAGCCTGCACCACTGGGTGCGCACTCCAACATGATGTCATGAGCGGGACGCCCGGTGACCCCGGCGAAACATTGCTGAGCTCATGAGAGGGCTATTTGATTATTCGCGGAGGCGATCGGCTGCCTCGCTTCGGTCGTATGGGCGGGGCCTCTCCTGCCTTCTAAAGTTATATCCGACTATAGTTTGGGATAGCACAGTATGTACCGGTCAGCAGCCATAGAACTTAGAGGACGATATCTTCTACCCAGATTGTCGAACCCTGCTACTTACATCTATGTTTGCCATCACGTTGAAAAAGGCTGTTATTGCAACAAACCAGAAAAGTGAACTCTGCTTTAATATTGCATAACACAGTCACAGCTACAGCGTAATACTATCGCCGTCTACGAATTATCTGGCAACACAGGTCACTTTACAGTTACCTAGTGAACGCAACTGGGAAATGTATCTGGCTATGGGAACGGCGGCGTGTATAAGCCTTCAGAATCTAATGGCTTGTAAAAAGAAGGTAGTCAAGTACCCGAGAAGTTAGTACATGCATGTATTTACGAACCATATCCTAACTTTATTTTTAAGGGTGCACGCTTTTTTGATCCACCAAGTGAAACTGGCTGCGTGTCTGTGCATGTTTACCCCTCTGGCCACCACGCAAAAGACGCTGTATGAGCTCCTGACAGCTGCCACAATGGCTGTCCACAGTCGATCTCTACGTGATAATCGTAAACTTCGCTTCACTCTTCGGAGCACACAACATATCTTGCCAACGGACCATCGTCACCATCAGCGATCTGCAATACGCATTTCTCGCTGGATGTGACTCACAGTTACGAAGAGTAGTAGCTTGGCGGTGCAGGTTTGTTAATTTCATCACGCCACAGAACTTCCTGCAGTCCTCGGCGGCATAGAGTTCCCCCTATGCCTCGGCGGCATAGAGGGAACTCTGGCGGTAGTGTCTATAGGAGATGCAACGCATGGAGCTTCAGCCAGCATGGGAATGATGGGTAGTACACGGATTTGTCTAAACTTCGTTGTCTCGGATCCGTTTGGCTCCGCGTCGCCTGCATCCGCTTTATCGCAAAACGAAGTTCAGCAAAAGTCAGTAGTTCTACTTCACCACTTTTACTTTTTTAGGCTCACCAATTTAAATCTGGTCACGATGTTCACAACGGTTCATTCTTTTATCCGAAACGAACGCCAAAACACAGCAATAAACAAAGCCACAAGTGCGTTTGAAGCCATAAGCGCGAATATTAGGCAAATCCGTGTACTACCCATCATTCCCATGGACGCTGAACGATCGCAGGGCCAGAGTCCCATCCAGTTAATTTTAGGAATCTCTATGCTCGGCGGAGCTTCTACTTCCTAGACACCCATTCTGCCCCTCTCATGTTTATTACGTATAGGCACTAACGTACAGCACGCATTAAAGACGAAGCTTTTGGTAGAGGACTCACGTGAACGCTTTCATCGAAGCGCGTCGCCCTGCCTCCAAGCGTTCCAGTGCCACGTAAGAAGCCACTGGGGCGAGTAGCGTGTACAGCTGGGCCACTTCCAGGGAGGCCGAGCTTAGCTCTCCCATGACATTTCCGGCCCCCTTGGAGTTGGACGACAAGAGCTTCAGGTCGTCCGTTTTATTCGAGAAGCCGGCGTGCGAACCGGACAGGGCCTTCGTCCACTCATATCTTCCAGCGCCGTCAAACAGACTCTTGTCCACTTCTACGGCGGGCGCTCCTTTGGGCGCCGGAGGCACGTTCTTGAGCAGTTTGTCCAAGTGGACGAAATTGTCCGATAGGTTCTTGACGCGTTCGGAGTCCACGACCTTGAAAAGTAACATCCCAAATGCGTGAGTGAATCGGCATTATCTCTAGCGAAAACAGCTTTACTCATTCTGAAAGATAGGGTGTGCATACACGTACACAAGAGAGGAGTCAGGACACCACAAACGCCGACAACAACTGAAGAGACGCACAACGGCGGAAAAGAAAGAAGGAACGAAAACTTATCTGCGCATGCCCAGGCAATAAGCGAACCTATCAATCTGGCAAGCGTGTGGTTCTACGTGAACGATAACTGCTAAAGCATTTTATTTCTTCTTTGTGCAAGCTAATCGGCGGTTGGCTCACGCATGCGCTACCACTGTTCTCGATGTGTCATGTTTCAATCATTAGACGCGTTTCTTCAAATCCTGTGTCGGTACAGAACTGCACATTCATCGAATTTTGGCACGACTTAGTCTATCGACAATGTAAAGATAAATAAACAAGGTGAGCCTCCGGTTTGCGATATCTTGTGTTCAGTAATATCTCGTTAACACAGCGGCCTGTCTGTCATACCTTGAAGCGGCCATAGCTAAAAGGAACCTTATGCACCACACCTGTACGGCAATCAGAGAACTTGTTGGGGTTCTTTATGAAACAAATGTCGGTCCGCTTCTTGTCTGTTACTCGCTGATTCTTTCTCTGCACAGCGGCACAAATCTTACCAAGCTTATTAACAGCCGTAAAAACACTGACACCGTATCTACTTCCCAATTTTTTAGCCTGTGATATACGCAAGGAATGTGAGGAATACTTACGACAAACTTCTTTCTGTCGCTTTCTGCAACCATGCTTGGACTTAACACAACAGACTTTAAACATTCAGTGACAGTGGCGACTGCAACACGAGGATAACCTACATGTAAAAGACGCGTAACCTGCGCGTTACAGCTGGCACTCATTTTGTGCTCAGACTTGGTGAGGGAAGACTTAAGGCAAGACATGGCGATACCGCTTTCCACAACCTTAGAATGCTTCGACGAAAAGCTTAACAGCGGTTTTGAAGATCTTTATTGCAGAATACTGCCAGCATACGTGGTTCTTCTGAAACGGTTCTTCTAGAAATTGTATTCCTTTAGTCTTAGACAATTATTTAGTAAAGTTCAGCCCTCCTCCATTATTTCGATGTTTGCGCTCACTGAGGTTACCATAGATGCAAAGTCCTCACCACTACAGAAAAAAATCAAACAATAGTCCACATAACAAAATACCTTAATAATAGCATTGCCTAACGCGCCTTCAAAACGTTCGTCAATCTTGCTAAAGTATAAATCACTAAGAATCGGGCAACCTTAGAACCAATACAAATCCCCGGTTTCTGCACATAAATTCCTTCTTTCCAACATACTGGAGCCTACTTTAAATACATGGAAATAATTTCTAGAAAAGCCCTCGTAGAAAACTACATATATCGCTGAAAACCGTTTCCTGCACTTGTTCGTTAATACAGTCATTAACACATTTTAACAAACCCCTTATGCGGCATAGTGTAATAAAGATCTTCAATATCGATACTAGAAGTTTTACAACCGCCAGGGTTCTCCTCTGAGAGGAAATGCACTAGCGCCTGAGAATTACGCTTATGAAAAGGGTCTGAAAAAAACATGGCGGATCCCTCCGTCATAGGAATCGGTGGTAAGCATTCATTCTAAAAGACAGGGCGTGCACGCCCTGCCTTTTAGAATGAATGCTTACCAACAAGCTCAGCTCTTATTGTTCTTAACAACGTACTGATTCGTAGCACCGCGCCTCAGCACTATAGAGACATCGAGTTCAAATCACACCGTTGAAACAATCTAACGTCTGTTTGTTTTCAAGCTATACAGAACCTTATGAAACCAACTGACAATGAAGCTAAGGAACGTATAGGGAATGCATACTCGCCACGAGATCGGAATACAGGTGGCAGCACTGTCGCTGCATTAGTGTGGATAGGCGGTCGGCGGAGCGTATAACAATGTATACAGCGGCGCTTCGCTGTTAGCGGCTTGAGCCGATTGTTGGCGAATAAAACGCGTTGACTGCAGTCTACCGGTGATATATATGCTCCTCATTTCCACATTAGTGTACGGAGCTGGTCTAACGTTCCTATTACGTGTGAGATAAACGCACTCTGCCAATGAATGGGGTGCTGGTCTGCGGCGACAGTCGTGCGTTGTTGCACTATGCTCGATGTTTTTCTTGTTTTTTTGTACCTGTTTAGCTTGTGTTCTGAGTATACTATGAATGGCGTTGCGCGACTCGACCAAGTAAGTATTCACGCCTTGCTCGAGCAGCTACGAAGGAAGAGATAAAGCCTGCATTTATGCGTAATGAGTTCAGGTACAGCTCTGTTTTTCTGTTTACATGAATGCGCATCCGCATTTTTACTTTTTTTAAAATACAGAACTGCATGGCTCGAGGTCTTCTTTTCCCGCTAACCGGCCCTTACAGGCGCCAGTTCGTGCTATGAGGTATCATAAGGGTTTCGAAATTACCAACACTTCACGAGAATGTGTCGCTCAGATTCCGCATTCGCACATCGACATTTAATACTTTTTTGTTTAGGACGACGCCAAATACACTATGTGATATGCTTGAATAACAAAGTGCCATACTCACACGTGCATGCACCTACTCATTAGGGTGCATGTAGGCCGCGGAAGGCGAAATGCTTGTGTTTATTGTGTAGGCATACGTACAAGCATTTGAGACTGTGCTGACTTCCGTACACATGCGAATAAGCTGTGGCTAAGAGACGACGCAAGGAGCCCTCTACACTAAGGGTTTTCGTCCGCTCACCTCTAGGTGCCGACTCTGTTCGATCTCGAGGTCAATATAATAGTTAAAACATGCATGTCCCCTGGGGCTCGAGCACCCACCCTCTGTTTACGGATTTTTTCATCGTAAGCTTCCATCTTTCGTTTCCTGCCGTTTTTTTTTTTGGATGTCCCCTACAAGTTCGATAGCTTCATTGTCTGTTCGTTTCATTATGTTGTGTCTACCAAAAAGAAACAAGCCCTTGATTATTGTCCCCCTTTTTTGGGCTGTAAGCTTTCGGTGAATTGTGTAAGAGTTCGCGCATGTGTGCCACCGTTACTGTGGGTCTGCGCCACAGTTTGACGGCGTTTCCAAAAACACTAGGCAAAAAATAAGTAGACCGCTGGCGTTGCCACAGTAAGTGACTGTATCGTATAATCAGCGTAGCGTGCAATTATAGCGTAGAATGGTCACAACATGTAACGTGTGCCCGCGAAACACAGTCGGCTCATAACGAAACCAAGCAAGCACTGCAGTTGCCGCAACGAGCAACAATAACGTACGTTTAAGTGGCGGCGACTTGATGCATAATGTCCGAACTAAAGATAGCGCTGGTTTAACAAGGACATAAGAAGATAAACGACACAGGCGCTAGTTGGATAAATGACGGTGAGTGTCGCCTATTTGGTTAGTACTGGTTGGCGTTATACCGTCGTGGTCACTGTTTGTTAGCGCTCTCAGGGGTTGGTTTAGTGATGCGACCGAAGTTGCCAGCAGTGGTGTTCTGCAATTATAAATAATCTTTTTATTTGTTCATCTGGTATACGGTGGCGTCACGCGCGCTTGTATCTGCAGCTGCTTGCTCGCATTTCTACCGAGCGCTTTTGGCGACGACACAAAGAAAGAAGCGCTAGGCAGATTACCATGATCGTTGGTGAACAGGAAGAAACCACGAATTCACCACCCATCCTTTTAAGTGCGTAGGAGTTTAGGGGCCCGGCTTGTCGTTCATCCACTGTCTCGTGTCGCCATGGTAACGCAGTGGTCAATACAAGCCTAAAACAGTGCTAGCAATGCTCAAAACCAGTGCAAAGTAAACTAACAAGGTCTAAACAATATAAACTACCGAAATAATCCAGAATTAATCGCAATGGTTTACCTAAAATCGCGAAAAACGCTCCTGAAACATCCAGCTGATACTTACGTCACGCAAGAAAGGGCGCCACCACCTCGTCAAGCGCGCTATCACGGAGGCGGTGGCAAGTGCGCGATTGCCAAGAGAATCGCTGCGTTGTCCGTGCTACGCAGTTCCTCAGGTTTCACGGTAATACAGCTGCATTAAGCGCAGTATATATAACTACACCTAGACGTACACAAGAACGAAATTAGCGCACAGTTTAGCGCGGGATTTAGAACTGCACCAGGGCCTCTTTTCCTTGCTTTTTTTTTTGTATTTTACTGCACACGCAGGGTAGCCGCCGCCTGCTCCACGCAACATGCCTGCGCTTTCGCAATGCTAGATTTCTGATAGAGACGTATTCATTCAAGCTGGCTATATCCCCGTCGACACCCTTAACACGGTCATACCGTAACCGTTTGCTCGGAAGAGGTCAAAATTCAAACCTTCATCGTGACTACTAGGCCCAGAAGATACTTCACGAAGTTGTCATCGCCGTCGGCGGAGCAAGAGATGCATGCACCGACTTCAATGACGGCCGTCAGGCTGTCTCGCTTGATGACGTTCAGCACTGACTGCACGCCGGTATCGACGATCGTGCGCACGAAGAGGTAGAACAGGGATCTGAAGTCTCTGGTCTGCATCCATGCTTTGGGGTCTATTTTAGCGGCGGTCCAGAGATGCTCAAGGCTGGAGCTCCTGTTGGGCAAGAGTGACAAGGCCGGGCTAGTTGGTTCATTGCAACAAATGTGACAGCGGGGCAAGACTGGAAAGGACGACGACAGAGTTTAAAGAGTGCTCTGTACGCTCTGTCTCTGTCATTGTCCTTTCCAGTTTTGCGCGTTGTTACATGTGTTGCAACAAGAGAGTTTCAGGTCAAATGAAGTGTACCAGAGCAAAACGAGAAGCCCTGAAGACACGGCTTTGATTTGTGTTTTTTTTTTTGCGTTGCGTTTATTGATGATGTCTCCAATTGATTTATAAGACGCGTCTAACCAATTAAAACATCTTTAGGGGCTAGCTGCTGTACTCCAGTAAACCACTGTAAATGACGGGAAATTGGGCAAAGGGCAAGAAGAAAGAAGACACAGAAAAAGCAGGCATAGAGCAAACTACGAATTAATTTATTTCAAGCAGGGCGTTACAATGTGTAGGTTCACAAAGACCATCAATGTATAGGCGCGATCAACACAAAAAAAAACAGAAAGTTCACCGACGATTACGAAGCTGCCTAATGCAAATTCTGAGCGCAGCTGTTTAGCTGTTTTGATATTGAGATAAGCTGAGCAAATGCGCACGCGTCAAGGTGACGCGACGCGGGGCGAGTGCGAGTATATAGAATGTTCGGTCTTCGCGTCAACGTGACGTGGTGAACCTGGCGTCGACAACTTGCGCCGCCGCTGGCTGACGCTAACGCTGCGCCGGACTATAAAGGGCCCTTAAGAGTCCGCTAGAGCTTTCCACACACAAAGTATCTCTTCGACAAACGCACGGCTTCTCCTCCCAAGCCTCGCCGGTCAACCCACTTTCTCGTGCCCGTGCGCGAGAGGCATGCGTTGCGCCTTCACAAGAAGCGCGAGCAGGCACGAGGCACTGCAGACGCTAATACAGCGTCTCGCTGGCTGTCATGGTGGAAAACTCCTTGTTGTGGTCTCTTACTCTCCTTCGTCCTCGTTCGCTCTGTCGGTTACGACAACGGCGACGCCGCTCAACGCAGGAACGGCCGCTGAAGGGCTGCGCTCTAAAAAGGTGTTTTTATTGATAATGCCAGCGCATTTGCCGCCTTTGTGAACCTAAATATTGTAACGGCCCTAGATGAAAGAAATCATTTCGTAGTTTACAGTCTATCTGTTATTGTGTGTCTTCTTTCGTGTCGTCCTTTTCCTAATCTTGCGCAGTTTGCAATCGTTTATTCACCTAACATTTCGTTCTCACAAATCCATCTAGTGGATTCACCTCCACAAAAACCCTATTTCAGTCCGCCGCGGTTGTACAGTGGTTACGGTATTGTCGGGTAGACCCGAATGTCCGAACGTCGCAGATTCGATCCCGGCCGCGGCGGTCGCGTTTCGATGGAGGCAAAATTCTGGAGGTCAGTGTAATGCGCGATGCCAGTGCACGTTAAAAACGAGATGCTCGAAATTTACGGAGTCCTCCCCTATGGCGTGCCTCACTGATACCGTGGTTCTTGGCCCATAAAACCCCAGATATCCGTTTTAAAATCGGCGTTTTGTTTCGTGAGTCACAGTTCTTTTTTCCATGTGAGCCTGTGTGCTGCGAGGGGCGAAAACCAGCATTAGTATGCGCGTTATTGAAGAGTTCTGTATACTAGGCAGGCCCGTAGCCAGGGGAGGGGGGGGGCTGCCCTAGCCCCCCCCCCCCCCGAAATTTTGGTGAAGTTGGTGTTTTTACCAAAAATTAATAATAAAAATGGGTGTTTTTCTCAAATAGTCAAGGTTTTCAGCAAGTGGCCCCCCCCCCCCCCCCCCCCCCCCGAAAAAAATTTCTGGCTACGGGCCTGATCCTAGGGCATATAAGTCATGAGGTCTCAATCACTCAGCCGTTTAAATCACATGGCCCCTTTGTACATAATTCAAAGACCTCTCTTAAGTATGCAGTGGTAAGTTATGGGCAGACGTACCACGTCTGTCGTGAGTTTATGTCTATAAGGGCAGATGACAAGCAAAATAAATCATGTATCGGAGTGGATTACGAGGTACGGTGACAGGCAGTTCGCATTTTATGGATGCCAGTACGTTTGAGGTGCAAGCGAGTCATTTCTCTAGAGCGCCGCTCCTATGCGCTCATTTGTGGTTTTCGCGTGGTCCGTTGTAACCGAGCGAACGGTTCACGCACGGTAGGGTGAAAGACAGCGAGTGCAGAGCGCAGCTGACGGAACGTAGAGGGTGGAAGCAGGCGCCTGCTATGGCCTCCACCGCGAGCGAGCGATTGGCAGCACGGGAGGTCGAAAGACGGCGAGCGCTGAGCGCAGCGCACGCGGAACGCACAATGCGTTCACCCTCGCGCGGGAGCTCGCGCCTGACATGTCTTCCGAGAGGGTAACGCGTTACTGACATTTCCCGCTCGTGCAAATGCGGACTCCATTCACTTTCACGCATTCAATCCTTCCAAGGCGCAGTTGGCGGAACTTAGCCCGTTGGCGTAGTTTGCACGCAACCGGTGTAAGCGCTTCGTCTGCCGACGCTGCTAAACGAATTGCCCGGGCAGAGGCGCAGCGCCGCCGATGACACCGTACTTCCGCGCTGTATTTTCCAATGTCGCAATCGTGGGGGAATTTTCAGACGCGAAGCAGCTTATGAACGAGGCCTGTCCCCCCCGGCGTGACCAGTGCCCCGCGTGCCACTAGATGTATGGAAGAAAGAAGAGAACGAAGTGCTGGCACGAGAGGAGAGCTGGCGCATGGTGTGCCGAAAGGAATGTTTGCCTGAGAAAACGGTGCCACTATATATATGAAAGAGAATGAAGTTTTCGCACGAGCAAAGAGCTCGCGCATGGTGTGCAGAAAGGAATGTTTCCAAAATCGCTCCTACCAGCTCCCTCAAAATTAACATGGGATGAACTTATCAGAACTCCCGACCGGGAGAAACAGCTGGCCATCGTTTCCTGGGCCGAAAGAGTCGCTTCCCGCGTGGAGCCACCCTGAGGCGTCAGTTGACTCTTAGTCAAATAAAGTTGATACCACCACCTGCCTGACATATGGACGTGCGATAGAGCGCTCGCTCCACTGCGGCGCGTGCTCAAGTATAAATCATGCAAGGCACTCACTACGCCATTAATCGTGCAAGGTACCCACTTCGCCATAAATCATCGTCTTTCATGCAAGGTGCCCACTACGCCATAAATTATGCAAGGTACCCTTAGATGCGAAGCAGCTTATGAACGAGGCCTATCTCCCCGGCGTCGCGTCAACGTATCCAGTGCCCCAGCCGATACGGAGCGGCGGGCTCGCGAAGCCGAAACGAAACGGGCGCGTTGACATCGCATTCTGAAACTTCAAGCTGCAACCTTTGCAGCAAGAGCCATTAACTTTATACTTTACGGACCACAAGGCCGTTATACTCAAGGGAAAACGTTCCCCTGAGCTTAAAGTGATATATGACGAGTAACAACATCAGGGGAACCTCGAATAGAAGGACCATGAACAGTGATGAAGAAAATAAAACATTTACAGAAATCTAAGTCGACTCATGGCTGCTTCACGTACTACTCAGGGTTCCCTTTACGGCGAGAAGGCGGGATTTCATTATTTCACTTGTTATACATAAAAGGCGCAATCTTATTACATAGGAGGATCAGTGGTGAGAGGACGCTCGTTCACAGGTTAACGTATTACCATCGAAATTTTTGCTAAAATATGCTCTAAACGACTATGAAATGTATGCAATAAAAAGTCGCGGCTTATCCCACGCATTGTGGGAATCGGTTTCGTGCAAAGCAGTCGGCAAGTAGCTTCGTATGCTCATCTCAGCCAAGCATCACGAGAGGTGGATTAACAGACGAACATGCTGGAAAAAAGTGAACTGCCCGTTACCATTTTTTTAGAAAGCGAGCCCCTCCTCGCCCCAAGCTACACTTATCTCTGTGTGCGATTACTTGGACTGTTGCACAGTTTTCGCGCTACTCAGGAGCTTCAAAATTTGCATACGCGGCCGTTACCGACTAATCTTCACCCAACTCCTGCTTTTATACTATGCTCAAAGCTGAGGACAGGCCCTTTAAAGGGCCCCTAAACCACCCATTAAGGGTAACTGACTGGATTCCAAGAGATGGCAAACGCGTGAGGGGGAGACAGAAAATTAGGTGGGTAGATGAGATTAAGAAGTTTGTAGGTATAACGTGGCAGCAGAAAGCACAGGACCGGGTGTATTGGCGGAATATGGGAGAGGCCTTTGCCCTGCAGTGGGCGTAGACAGGGTGGTGGTGGTGGTGATGATGATGATGATGATGAAACCACCCAGAGGTCGAAATTTAGTGGTGGTGTTACAGTTGTACGTGAGTCATCAACAAATACGCAGCCGCGAGGATTTTTCGAAACAGTGCCGTTTGATAATCGTCTGATGATGCAAAAGCGGCTCCCACTCGTTCCGCTCTTTCCTTCGCTCAGCTCCGTTCATCGGATCGTCTCTCCTCCTGCACGCCACGCGACGAGAAAGAGCGGCGAACGCGTATTCCTGCGAGCAGACAATCCTGAGGTTCTTTATGTGGATGACGTGGCCTGGCGCTTACTTGACGTCACTGTGTACGCTGGAGATTACCGAAAAGCCGGACAGGATAACGAATTCTTTCTTGCAATTCGTGGCGCGCCGCAGCTCGCAACACTGCCGCGATTGGCATTGTTGATCGTGACGGAATTCTGAACTGGATGCGTGCGTTTACGTGAAAATGTTAAAAAAATAATCAGAGGTGGTTCAGGGGCCCCTTAACCCATATATGCCCAGTGTCCTACATATAGGACCCTTCTCTGATGCACTCTAACATCGCTATTTCTTTAGCTGATGACTAGCGCCACGTACAGCACATCAAGAAAGTCTCCTTGAGGCCTGCTTGATGAGCTGTACGGGGCGTTAGTAATCAGCTAAAGAAATAGCGATGTTAGAGTGCATCAAAGAAGCCTCCTGTATGTAGGACACTGGGCATATAGTTACGTCCGTTTACATGACATTGCCTATAAGAAAGCGTTACGCAGTTGCATTTACACGCACCTATTGGTGTAGAATGCGACGCAGGATGAGTAAATGCATCCCATCTTGGCCCGCGGTTCATCGTTGCTACACAGCGTGTCGGACGTGGCGTTCCCGACAAGCTTTCTGTCCACGGCTTTCACGTAATTGTACCTCACGTCAGCTTCGTACGACATGAGCTTGCCGTCGTCGTCCACGGTGTGCCAGTTACCGCACGCGTACTTGTACAGATCCTGCGCAATAGCCGGCAAGCGCTTGTACACAAACCGAAGCACACCATTCATGTATACATCTGACAATGTCAGTGGCTTACATAGAGAATTCCTTTAATATTACGCATCAGATTGGTCATCTTCACGGATTCGCGCAAGCACACGGCAACAAAGAAGAGATACACAAGGACGAGATCAATCTAACTATTGAACAAGATATCAACTAACTTTGTCTTATGAAAGGATAATAATTGTTGGAGTTTAACTTCCCAAAACCACGATATGATCATGAGGGACGCCGTAGTGGAGGGCTCCGGCAATTTCGACCACCTGGGATTCTTCGCTAGCGAAAGGCATGCGACCCGCGTGTTTGAGACCCTTGCTTTAAGTAGACACATGAACTCTCTTTGGCGGTCATTATACTCCCGTCAGAGAGTAGTGGCACCCAAAAGAGTGTTAACGTGTCTCCTTAAAGAGAGTCATATACCTGGCTGGTCAGGCCTCACATAAAGGAGTAACACGTAATATTTTCTTTTCTTGGAGTGTAGAAGCATACCCACACGCATTTCGCAGAAAGAAAACCTTCTTAGTTGGCGAAAAATCCGTCCCTACACGCTGGACAGGTACACGATGGACTTTTCCTCAGACCTGATAGCGGTACCGTTTTAAAGACGTTTTGTACTATATTCCTCATATTTATTTATTTATTTATTTATTTATTTATTTATTTATTTATTTACTTTCCAATAGTGCGAGATTTTGTACAGGCCCGCATACAGAAAGTGGATGGTAAAAATGCACATGGGCGTGGGAATATTCGAATTAAATAAAAGGAGGGACAAAACGCAAAAACAAGAAGAAAACTGGCAATCAACCACTCTGGCAATAACATAAGGAACTTTCATTCCTAAGAACAAAAAAAAAGGATGCTCACAATTGAAGCATTAGTCATATGACACAAACTTTGTTAAAATATGATAGATTCTATAAATGTAGCTCTACAGTAGAATGCAATATGACATCACATATCAAAAAGTACCATACATTTCCACGAGTAGTCTTGTTGAGTACGCCTAGAATTGATTATATTGCGGAGTATGCGCTTATGCGCAATCAAAATATGGTACCAGTTTGCAATGAAGTCATCCACAGTATAAATTTCAACCATTTCGTTTGGCAATGTATTCCAGATTTCAGTTTCCCTTGGTAAAACGAGAATTTAAACGTGTCCAATTTTGTCAGAATAATGGGTATTATATTATTCTCGGTTAGAAAATGGTAGCGCTCACATTCAAGACTATGTTCTCTATTCTATAATGCCGTAAGTGGTCGCAAATATTGAACAAAAAAAACACGGTGGATTCGTTATAGGAATCGCCATAGCGCGAATGTGAAACGCGTCTTCACAGAAGTAGTTGGCTGTTTGCCTGGCGAGTGGTTGTAGGCTCGACGCCTGGTATGGACGAAAACGTTTTCTTCGACTTTGTTCTTTGCATTCTCTTCGAGTGCCGACACCATTTCCGTGACGGAAATGATGTCAGTGAGGTCTCGATGGACCCCGGCATCAAACACCATCGGGTTAATATGCTGTGTCTCTCTACGAACACGCAGTGACTAAAAGCGTTTTCATGGTGTGTGTATACGAACCTCGCATGGGTTTGCAGAGGGATCGATGGAAGTGTTCAGCACGGTCATGGCCGTCCGGCAGTCGTCCGTTGAGCAGGCCGCCTTCAGTAGAGCGATGAGAGAGTAGCCCCTCATGGCGCTCGCTTCGTTCAGCCCACTGGGTGCCACTAAATGCCAGGCCACTAAGCCGACGACGACCAGGACCACTACTGCCACCACCGCTATGCTCACGCCGATAGCCACCTGCAGTCATAATGTATGACGGAGACATGCGTACAGTAAAAAAAAAAGTCACAGTTTCGCCGCAACGGCGAAGCAATGATTGCGATAGCAATAACTTGTAGTGTAACGCGAAGAACGGAAAGCAGATCGAAATTGCCAGCGCATCGCTCGAGCCCAAAGGACGCACGAAAAGAACGCACACAGGACGAGCGCGAACTTTTGCGTCACAGCTCGACACTTGAAGCGCACTGCTCAAACATAAAGCAGGACACACGAAACAAACGAACAGGTACACACAAGACGAGCGCGAACTAATTGTCACAGTTGTTACTTATTTCTGTTTGAACAGCGCGCTCCTTTCGCAAACGCGGCCGCTGCAGCGAGCGAAGCGAAGCACCCCACCGGCCGCCCCTTCTTTCCTTGAGATAAGCGCACGAAAGCGACGACGCCCTGTAGAGCGAACAGCAACGGCCGTCGCAGGGGCGGGGCGACGATCTTTAAAGCGCGCAACACGCGCGCACGTCGCGCCATCTATGTGGCCACTAAGAAAGCATGCTGAATTGCATGGTGTATATAAATAGCTCGCCGTTAGCAGGCTGAGAGACGGTGCTGTCGTGGCCTAACGTCTAACGCGGCGGGCTGCAAAGCGAGAGGTCGCCCGTTCGATTCCGCGCGTCGGAAAGAATTTCTTAATTATTTTTCTTTGTGGCCTTTCTATATATATATATACATACTTATACATATACGGTGAATGACGGCGACGGGGACGGACATTTTCCAGCCGAGACTGTCCATATAATTGCTATCGCAATAAAAAAAACGCCAGGCCTGCGCGGAAAGCGCAGCCCAGTCACAGCGAAAGCTCGAAGAGCGGCATTTCTAGAGCCCGTTATAAACTCTCTTGCGGCTACCAATACAACTACACTAGCAACGTACACACGACGCCACAAATCATAATTTTTGTGAAGTTGGGAAGCACCCACCACGATATTACTAGTAATACTGCGGAGAAGCGAACTATCATTTGTAAGGCATTATGTGCAGTTTCTTGATGCGACGGCTGATGACGATGAAGAATTATGACTAAGCATCTTGTAATGGGTTGGAAGCTTTAAATTACCCACTAGTTACGTAATTCGCATTGTGTGACGCCCGGTCGTTATTTCACTCTCCCACCACGCTTTATAACATACGCTAACGTGAGAAAGAGGTAGAGAGAGGGAATTAGCTTTATTGAGTCCCTGAGGAAATGGATCATGTGAGCCTTATTGGCTTCCTTGGCAACCAATAAAAGTGCACTTGCGAGGAACCCACTACGCTATAAATCATAATTTTTGTGAAGTAGGGAAGCAGCCACTATGCAATTTTTCGTCATTCTACGCAGAACCGTGGTACCTGCTAAACACCTGTAAGGCATTATGTGCACTTTGTTGATGCTGTGCCTGATGACGATGAAGAATTACGGCGGAGCCCTTTGTAATGGGTTGGAAGCATTCAACAACCTACTCGTTGCGCAATTCGCATTGTGTGACGCCTGGTTACAGAATTCGTGTTGTGTGACACTTCGTTGTTATTTTACTCTTATACCACGCTGCATTACATATGTTAATGTGGTTCCTTCCCGACATGAAGCCTGTATAGGGTCTTTTTGCAAAGTAGTTCGAAGCTCCGGCATGGCGCTGAGGGTATGATACTGGGCTCCCACGCAGAGGGCCCAGGTTCGAACCTCGTTCCATCCTGGAAATTTCTTTCTTATGTCGTTTTTTCTTATTTCGAGCGATAGTGGTGACGGACACCGGCGGCAGCGGCGGCGGACAACTACGGCGCCAAAAACGGCCCTTGTGATCTCATACCAGCTTTCGCTGTAAAAGATTCAGACAGCTCCACGCCGCGAGAACTATCAGACAGAAAAGCTGTAATGTTGATGATTGTGCTGATGATGATTATGACTTTCGGTACAAAAGAGTCGTCATCATTCCGTTTTTTTTATTTGAAGAAAAACGTCATCAAAATCATTTCGTTTTAATTATTTCTTTATTCACCCCGTCCTTCAGGTCACCTGACCTGCGTGAAACCTACTACTACAACTACTACTACTACTACTGCTACTGCTGCTGCTACTACTACTACTGCTACGACGATGACTACGACAACGGCACAGGGTTGGCTAAGGCAGCCTCTTGATGACTTGGCCGCGAGAGCACCAGCAGCGTGTCACGTAAATCATGACGTACGTACATGGCATGCATCTCACAATTTTGATGTTACGACCTGTCATTTATCTTCGTCATACGCTAATGTCGTGTCACACCAATTTTGTAATATGTCTGGTTAACGAAACGGCCGCTAGGGGACAAAGCCGTAAGTTGATAGATAGATAGATAGATAGATAGATAGATAGATAGATAGATAGATAGATAGATAGATAGATAGATAGATAGATAGATAGATAGATAGATAGATAGATAGATAGATAGATAGATAGATTTTTGTAAATGGACTCGTTGTGTGAAAATTGTGGGCTTATCAGGTACGTCCACAACACTGGCGTCTAACGAGTAACTTATCGTGTGATGTAACATCAGCACCTACGTTAGAGCGCAGACGTCAGTCTTCTCGAAACGAAGTGCACGCTATGTTGCGATGATGTGACTGTCATACGTAACTTTCCTTAGCGTATTAGTCCGGTGTCCAACAGAGGTTGAATATAGCTTGCTGAATCATACGAGTACAAAGGTAATGTTCATTAGACTGATATAAAAGCGGAGCCAACACTGGAACCACAACTGATGTTAACCCGACATGACGCCTGTATCTTAGGAGTACATATAGTGTTTATTACTTTACTGTAAACTGGGGTAGCCAGCACTACAACCACAGTTGACGTTGCACTGCCATTGCGTCTACATAGGGTATTTTTACAAAGCAGTTTCTGGACCTGGCGTGGCTCTGTTGTAGAATACCTGACTGTCACGCAGAATGCTTGGGTTCGATTCCTGCTGGGATCCAAATTTTTATTCTTCGCATTCATCAAGCCAACGCTGCCGGTGTCTGTTTTTGTTAAAGCTATCGCATTTGAATTACCAACGTGTGTTTTCGCCATTCCTGGTTAGACATAGGCTGTCAATCACCTGTTGCGAATACCTGTATATCACGGCCCTTTGGTATACGGGTATGGGCCATACGTGCCTTGAGGAAAGGGTTGGACGACGTCCGTGGCAGGATTTTCATGTTATCCATGTCATGACCAGACAGTCATGTTCGTCGAATCCTCTAACCCTCTAATGCCAATTTTGCTCTGCACCAAGTTAAGGAGGCGATCATGAAAGCACCCAGACGTAGTCGTCTAGATAGATAGATATATAGATACGTAGATAGAAACGCTCGAAGTGCCTCGGGTTCGCTAAGAAATGCTTCGCATTTAAAAGGCAGATATCTCACACGACCATCATAAAACTACTCGTGGCGATTGCGATAGACAGATTTCACGGTAGTTTTACGACGTCATAACCAACGCGAAGCATGCTGGTAGTTGTAGTCCTTGAATGACTTCAGGGCGCATCGGTACAGCAATAAGCACAGTGTGCTTGATCCTTCTTTCAAGTTTGGTCAGGCATTACCATGGTCATAAGCATAGTGTGCTTCATTCTTTCAAGTTTGTTCAGGTGGCTACAATTTTTAAAGCGAAACATTTTTTGCGATAACCTTTCGAGGTTTTTCGTCATTATGGAGTTTCTTGGACGGCTCAGCTGCTGCTGCCCTGTCGACTTGATCACACCTGAAAATAAAATCTTACCTGCGTGCCAGATCGGGGATTCGAACCTCTGTCTTCTGAGTGAGTGACCCGGAGCCGTAACCATCCGTTACGCCACCACCGCACGCATGGCTGCTTTCAGAAAATGCCACCTATGGTTCTTTCAAGCATGTCCTTCATTATCTTGATAGAGTTGGCTGCGCCGTCTAGGAGTGGGACAGCGAACTAGCGCAGCACGAGCGCCAAGTATAGTCCGGTACAGCCTAGCAATATATACAACATCTTCCCAATGCCACCGTTGTACCTCCCGTAGAAACGCTGCCGGGGTAGCTGGTGACTAGCTTTAACGCGAGAGCGTTAACGAGCTCGTTTCGCAGAAGTTCCGGCGTAGGCATCGTTGGTTGTCAGCGAAAGATGAGCGTTGTCCGTGACCGAAAAATCGAGGAAGATGCAAATAAAATAAATAATAAAAATCTTTCGTTCGAGTGAGAATCAAGCCCAAGGCATTCTGCGTGGGAAGCAGGTGTTCCACCACAGAGCTACGCCATTGCGTGAAACAGTTTCGAAAAAAAAAAACGCTGTATGAGTGTCGTGTAGTAGGAGGTGTCTCCTAAACGCATGTAATATTACATGGCACAAGCGTGGAATCGTGTGTGGCATGAAAACATGTGAACTGCGCAACGAGTTCGTGTTCTAAAGGAGTACTGACACGAATTCTAAAAAATTGAGAATGTTGCTCTAAGTAAAAATACTGCTGTCGAAAAACCTCAAACGAGTATTGTTGTGTCTGGGAATGCATCGAATATGTATTTATTACCGCTATCTTAAAAAAAAAACAGTTTCAGTTTCGGTATCGAAGGGGCGGCTTCTCCGTGACGTCTCATAGCAGTGTGACGTCACGGGGAGAAGGAAACTCGCGACGTACTAGCGGCAAATCCGTCACCTGCTCGTGGTGCTGAACGACGATGAGTGAATTGTTGTCCAGTGATCCCGACAGTGATTTCTACGATTTAGGCTGCATGCAGGACGCAGAGCACACAAACTCGGGGGAACTGTGTTGACTCGTCGGGATAATGTCCATTGCAGTGGGGCTGGCTTGCAGATGCTTAGTGACGAAAACTTTAAAATCAAAGCAAAATATGCTATACGTGTTGTCTGGCTCCAGTGTGTGGACAGCGTTGACGCTGCATACCAAGGAAGCGAAAAATGTCCCTTTTGCGACGTCTCAAAATGGTGTCAGTACTCCTTTTAAGGCCCACCTACTACAAAGCGCTCAGGACGTATTTGGTCATCACCATCAACAAAAGCATCAACAAAGTGAGCAGCTGCGTTGGATCGCGTGTTGACTTACGGACGCATAGTGGGACCTTCGCTGATCCGCAAAAGGAAGAATTATGGCGTAGTGGGCATTTGACAACTTTACTTGCAGTAGACAGTCTGGGATAATTTGAAACGGCCAATGTTACGCGCACAGCCCTTCTTTTCCTTACGGCACGGTTGAGGCATGCACCGAGAACCGAAGTTACGCTAGCAGTTGAGAAGTACGCTAGCAGTACGGGGCCCGATTACGCTATCGTGTTCTACTCTTGAAGGCGAAGTTCAAGCGTCCTCCACATTTTTGGAGCTGCTTTTGTTTTATATAAACTCGACTTGTGCGACGTAGAATGGGTACATTGTTTAGCAATAAATGACATGTGCATAGGATCCTTTATTACTCCGTGCTTGAGTGACCTGCTTCTTACTATGCGAAATCGAATTCTTCACGAGCGTTTAAAACAGACGGATGTTATACTTGTGTTTAGATTCGTAGAGAAATATTTAATTTTTGCCAAGTATCAGAAACGCTAGCCGTGTTTGATTGAGTTATCTCCGATGACGCTGAGACAAGAAGTGCCCAAGGACCACTTCATAAGATTTTTGTATTTAGGGTTGCAATTTTTACCAAGACGTGTGTGCTGGAGTTAGGAATCTGCAACGGCTGTGCTTCCATTTTCTTCTGCAAATCGAAATTAGGTAGTGCGCTCTGTAATAAGTCCATGCTTTGAAAATTCATTGAAGAAGTCCGGCGAACACAAGCGTGACTCGAGCCTGTGGGCTCAAGCTAAACGTCTACGTGACTCTAGCTGCCCTTTAAGCCTGTTGACTGTCATTGCTGAAAAAAAAATTAACAAAAAATACAGGGCGAAGAGTGAGTCACGGACCAACATGACCATATCTAACAAAGTTGCCATGGCTCCCTACATTCACACATTTTCACACAATTTGAGAACGATAGCGAAAAGATCAGACGTAGAGTTTTTCTCTGCTCTACAGCGGTTGCAAGTGCTGCGCAAAAAGGTTAACTCGGATGAAAGAGACAAGCTCACATGTGTTATAAAGCACCATGAACAATTTTTTTCAATTGTAGCGATGGGGCTGTATATCCGGCTCCTTTGTCGTGTGAGCGCGTATGCATAGCACAAACCAGTCGGTGCACAAAACCAGAGACTTAAGCAGCATCAGTAACACGTCAAAAATGCTGTGTCAGGCCATATTTAGATGCATTGCCAGAGGGGCGCCACCGTACCACTTTTTGAGAATACGCGCGACGTAAATCAGGCTCATGGCAGAATGAACCCCGGAATTATAGAAACACATGAAATTGAAGAAATGAAAGAGAAATGAGTGAGCGTGTCATTTTTGGCCTTGTAAGATAAAGAAAAGAGGTTTCTAGATTCCTTGCTTTGAAACGAAAAGACACGTTCTGACTGCAGTGATGACAAGTGCGAGTTCTATGCACTATCTTTGTTTACTTAGCTTTGGAATAGATCCACTGCCTTCGCATAAATATCACGTGTCATCGCAAAATAAAGCTCTTAGTCGAAACTTAGCGCTGTGTTTCTGTCTTCTCTCTCGGTCTCCGTCGTGTTGCGCTGCTCCGCGTAACAGTAATATCGAGTGATAGCGATCGCTTTAGTCGGGCCATAAGGCTAACTAAAACCAGGCTCCCGCTCATTGTACAGGCTCGCACTCATCGAAACGTGGAGAAGGCTATGGCTCAGATATTTTTGCCAAATAAGCGGAAGCACGCCACCTTGTAGTCTAGAAATTCTTTAGGATGAGAGATCAAGTAGTTTTCTTTTTCGCGTGTGCGTTTTACAGCAATGTTGTAATCTAACCTCGCTGAAGCGGTGCCGCATTTCCTTGACCTCTTCTGAAGAGTATTCTTCGGCGTCCATAGCGCTGGGTAAGACATCTGCGATGCTTTTCCTCGGTTCGCCCACCACGGACTTCCGCGCGGCTGCATAAAAAAAATTGAGAAGTTAGAGTCATCAGACCTTCAACACGAGCAATGAAGCGACACAACGAGAAGAGCGATTTCTACGTATTGGTAAATTACATACCCACAATACCAGAATCGTCACTTTTGCCGAGGGAATACGCTTGGTAAGCGAGAAAACGCGCAAAAAATGCGGGTGGCGAAGGCACCTGGAAGTTCCCGTCCCCGTCGCCGTGATGTCATAGATTTTGAAGGCGTCTACTAGGGACCTACGAGTTCTCAGTCGGTAAAAACGAAGTACAGTTATTGTCTTTTGAGGAAGCCGCTGACTCAACATACCAAGTTTTTAAAAAATTTTGTTGGTTAATGTGGACAAAACACGAAAAAAAAAAGGACGGCCTTAAGATCCATAACATCACCGTTGGAAATTCGGCGGGAAATATAAAAGCGATGCTTTTGACAATGATTTTCTCTTCTCATCTATTAATTAAAGCCTAAGTGGTGAAACGACACTGTGATTTTCAGAGTACAATTTATCAGGCTAAACTAATTTACTGCTTCTCTCCTCAAAGAAAAAAGCGCTTTCGAATACAGTTTGATCAGAAGGAACTCGCACGGTCCCATACGCATTTGCCTAAGACGACTCGAAAGCGAAATCCATTTTCTTTTTTTTTTCTTTCTTCTCTGTCAATTGGATTGATTCCCTCCCCCCCACCAAAAGATAAGGCCACGTGATGATGTCATCATGAGATGTCACGTTATGTGACGACATGCTGACGTCACAAATTTCGGTAACATATAATGTCGTGATGACGTAATATGGTGACGTCACCACATGCCGATGATTTTTTGCATCGCTCGTGCTGACGCTGCCACCGCCGCCAACGGTCACTTTTTGCGCTTGGTGAGGCAAAGGAGGCTTTCGCCTTAAAAGAATTTCTAAAATCGAAAAAAAAAGAGGATCGGTACGCTTGAAACACGAAATTATGGTAATCTTATTGAATCTTGGAAAGAGATGCTGCAATATCTTCTAGGTCAATCGACGCCAAATGTCCTAGCAATTTTGGCTGCCTACATTAAATATAATCGAAAAATACAAAATATACTCGAAAAATCCCGTTGAATTTTTGCATTGAATGCCGTGAAATGCTAGAACATATCTACAGAAAAAAAAAACTTTGGTGACGTGAGAACATCCAGAATTTCGTAGAATATCGTCTGAGCAATCTCAGACAAAGTATATTCTGGGAGTATTGTTTTTGTTTCAATACCGAATTCGGTTTGAACATTAAGCAAAGGCGTTCGTGTCAGGTGTTCAAAGCTCAATATGGTTATTGCAATTTTTCTGTAATACCCGCCTCCAAAAACTTCGCCAAAATGTTCTATGTTTGCTTTTTTTGCTTATAATATTGCGCCGTGTGTGAATACCTGAGTAATCAATACTTACTCTACGGAAGGTATATTTTGCATTAAAATTATTTTTCCACCAATGAAGTTTGCAAATCTTGCGAGGAAAATGCCACAAATTTGAAAAATCTTAATCTTCGTCCACATTAAAGCGCAATTTGCCCTAGTGATGCTCCAACTAAAATGACCTTTATACCTCAATGGGGAGCAAATATATAGTTTATTATTATGCGGCAAGTTCTATCACTACATGTTTTTTTTTTTTGTTTTAAGCAAGAATATAAATTTCTAAGTGCACCGTTAACGGCAAAGGGGAACTTTGATGAGGAGGCTGCCGCATCGACAGGTGGGCACATAGCCGTCAATGCGGAAATTTAAACATTATTTCATTGCTTAAAAAACGCCATCTCGCTGGTAATGTAGAAACGCTTATAAGTGCAGCCGTCTCCGAGTCCGTCCAGCGGTAAAGGGTGTGTATATAACGCTCGCCGTTACCTACGTAGAGGATCTGCGTTTCGTGGCCTGCGCCACTCGCTGCGGAGAGAGAGGTCCCTGGTTCGATTCCGCGCTTCGGAAGCATTTTTCTGAATTACATTTCTTTGGAGCTTTCATATATATATATATATATATATATATATATATATATATATATATATATATATATATATATATATATACTTATACATATACGGTGCATGACGGCGGCGACGGCGACGGCAAAATCCAGCCGAGACTGTCCATATAATTGCTATCACAATAAAATGAA
The DNA here is from genome assembly GCF_013339695.2 of Rhipicephalus sanguineus. Lineage (NCBI taxonomy): Eukaryota > Metazoa > Arthropoda > Arachnida > Ixodida > Ixodidae > Rhipicephalus > Rhipicephalus sanguineus. The sequence goes on along the minus strand of NC_051183.1, from coordinate 78,919,986 downwards.
ATGATAGAACTTCCGACATAAGAACTATTTATTTGCTTTTGACTGAGGTAAAAAGCCGATTATTGTTTGGAGCGCCACGTGATTTAAATTGAGTTTCAATGTGAACCAAAGTGAGGATTTTCTGAAGTTTACCTTTTTTGTTGTCCGGAGATTTAGAAACTTCAGGGGTCATAAATATTCTTATCACAAGATATACATTCTGTAGAGCAAATGTAGAGTGCTCAAATATTTATTCATGTAGAAATTTTACAAAGGAAAAAGGCGAACATACAGCATTTTGGCGAAGTTTCTGGACGCATATGTGGCAGAAACATTGCAGAAATGTTATTCAGATTCAAACACCTTGAACAGACGCCTTCGCTTAATATGCAAACCAAATTTGGTATTGAAACAAGAAACGATACCCTGACAATAAATTCTCCTTGAAACGCCCCTCTGACGAGATTTCGTGAAATTCTGAAGTTTCCCATGGGACCAAATATTTCTCTAAAATATTCTAACAATTCATGGTTTTCAATGCGACAAAGAAGCACGATTTCTTTTCGAATACATCTGAAATGATCGAAAGTATGGCTGGGACATTTAGCGTGGAATGACTCTTCTGTGAAGTGAGTTCAATATTTTTTTTCAGTTACCGGGCATAAAACCTCATGCTGCCAAGGGCGCACACAAACTCAAAATAAATTACAGCTTGACAAAATCCGTTCTTCCCACCTGACATGGCTTTATAACCTCCTGCTCCATGTCCTTAGGTAGACACTCTCAAAACAAAGCGTACATCCGCTAATATAGGCACTTCTGTATATAACACGCCTTGCTGTCATGGCTACAGCAGCGCTGACTGGCACTGTCGGATTTAAATGCACAGATAAACCGAAGGACGGGAGGATGACAACCACCGTAGCTCAATTGGTGGAGCATCGGACGCGTTATTCGAAGATTGCAGGTTCGGTTCCTGCCGGCGGCAAGCTTTCTTTTCGTCCACTTTATTTGTATACATTTATATCATGATTACCATAAGCGTGCGCAGGGTTCCCCTTCAGGGGGGGCGAAGGTTCGTCGCAGCGCCCCCCCTCCCTATTATGTCAATGTATGCGGCTGCCTTTGCGCCCCTCTTCTCGCCCCCCCTACAATGTATAGGGCTGACTTTGCGCCCCCCCTTCTCGCCCCCCTTGCCCCCCCCCCCCTGCGCACGCCTATGATGATTACTACAGAAAATTTGGCAGATCCCATGCCTCGTGGGAATCGGCTTCATGCGAAGCCGATTCCCACAAGGCATGGGATCTGCCGAGTAGTTTATGTTGCATTTTTTAGCTTTGATCCTAGCGCTACTAGGTGAATCGACGTGCTTTTGTGAGCGCAGTAGTTGTGTGCACATCGTGGCTTTACCACGACTACACTGGCGTTTGAAGTGTAACTTGTGGCTTGACGTCACGTCAGCCCTTACTTGAGAGTAGAGACGCCAGAGCAGAGACGTCAGTATTATCGAAACGAATTGCACTTTACGGTGCGATGACGTGAATATCATACGTTACTTTCGTTAGCGTAATTCCTCCGGGGTCTAGTAACACTTGAATAGACCTTGCAGCTATAAAAAGTAATGTTTATTAGACTTCTATAAAAGCGGAGCCGACACTTGGAACCTCGATTGACTGTAGCCCTACATGACGCCTGTGTCATAGGAATATTTATGTAATGTTTATTTGCTTTGTTGTGAAATTAAATAGCCAGCACTACAACCACATTTGACATTGCACCGTTATTACGTCTGCATAGAGATGTTTTCCAAAGCAGTTTCAAGGCGTGGCGTGACTCTGTGGTAGAATACCCGACTTCCACGCAGAATGCTTGAGTTCACTTCCTGCTATGATCCTGATTTGTATTCTTTGCACTGGTCGGGTCAACGCTGCCGATGTTGGTCTTTCTTTACGCTCTCGCACTTAAATTGCCATTGTCTGTTCTCGCCGTTCCTGGATAGATATAATCTGTCAATCACCTGTGGCGCATACTCACTTAATGCAGCCCGTGTAGATAGATAGATAGATAGATAGATAGATAGATAGATAGATAGATAGATAGATAGATAGATAGATAGATAGATAGATAGATAGATAGATAGATAGATAGATAGATAGATAGATAGATAGATAGATAGATAGATAGATAGATAGATAGATAGATAGATAGATAGATAGATAGATAGATAGATAGATAGATAGATAGATAGATAGATAGATAGATAGATAGATAGATAGATAGATAGATAGATAGATAGATAGATAGATAGATAGATAGAGAAACGCTCAAAGTGTCTTGGGTTCGCGAAGAAATGCTTCGCATTTATTAACGTCCGCTATGGTTCCCTTCGCTTGATTGATTGTTGGTTCTCATTAAGGTTGTATCAAAGAAAAAAAAACGAGCCCTTGAAATTCCATTCCTTTCGTTCACGCCTTGCTACGTGTAACAGGGCCTGCCAAGCCTCCTGGCTATCTCAATCGTAACAGCGAACGCCCCGGAATAGCACCGGTGCCGGGTTCGATTGCCAAAGCAGAACGAGTTTCTGGTCAATTGGGAAGTTTCACTTTCCGAGAAATCCGTATGTATTTACGTGTATTTGTGGACTACTAACAGGTCGATGCGAATTTTCCATCTCATTGCCATACCTTGAACATGCGGCATTCCTGAGAACTGATTTGCCGGGAATCAGAATACGCTGACGAATGAGAGGTAGCACAGATGTGTTCATCAGGCAAAAAACACGTGGATACTATCTGTATCTGATCGAAAAAGCACAAATTGCGCTAACTTGAATTTATCGCGAAGTTATGGAAACCTGATACTACGGGTCTTTCTTTACATCTCTTCAGAAGTTGTATATAGATAACACCTCGACAAACAACATCACTTTAGGTTCACCACAGTTTCTAAATATGATGAAGAAAAACACTCTTTGAAGCTGAACAACGTAGAAATGAAACACAACAAAAAGATTCTTACATCAAGACAAGGTGATGTCTGAAGAGTCGAACAGTTCTATTGGCAGGTACTTACTCTGTATGACGTCTCTATCGGTGGCAATTACTATAGACTCTACTATGCTGACCATCATCAAAGTGTGATCAATAATAATATTATGATTGTTGGGGTTTTGCGTCTTAAAACCACGATATGATTATTAGGGACGTTGTATTGGAGGGCTTCGGAAATTTCGATCGGGGTCCTTTAACGTGCACGTAAACCTAAGTTCACAGGCCTCTAGCATTGTTGCCTCCATCTAAAATGTTACTGCAGCGGCCGGAATTCGATACCGCCACCTGCTGGCCAGCTGTCAAGCAACAGAACCACTAGACCCCCGTGGCGGGTATCAAAGTCCTATCAACGCTTCCAAAGGAGGTCATACACTGCACGTAGTCACGTAGAAATCGGTTTGACCAACCCCTTGCAATCAGCAAATATGAGAATTATGTATAAATTGTTTGATCATGCAACCATAACCTGTAGAATGGTGAACTAACTTGAGGAACGATGATGCCTGGCGTGACTGAACTGCATAGAAGCTCTTTTTGCCATGAGGTCAATGTTGGCGTCGGGGTCGGCACCCAAGCCACTGCTGCCGTGGTGGGCCATACTGGATCTGCCGTGATGGGTCATCCTTCGGCCGCCATGTGGCCCCTGCCGGGAAGAGTAGGGTGCATAAACCTTCGAACCAACCGGCTTTATAATATTCAGGGCCCAGTCATGTACGCATTCCAGCGTTTCTCAATGCTTACACAGACCACGTATACAGAGTGTCCCGGCTAGAGTACACTCCACCCCAGCTATCTCTAGCCTGAGTTAGCAAACGTTATGGAGCACAAGAATCGCAGCGCGAACACGCGCGCCAGCGGGCATGTCATGTGGTATTTCTTTTGTATTTCGCGGGCATCTGTCGGAAGCAGAAAAACGCACTAAGTTAGATAGTTAAATAGCTAATAGTCAATAGAAAGCTAAATGCTTAATAGATATAAAGTTAGAAACTGTCTAACCGGACGTTTTTGAAACCGCTCTACAACGCTGTCATTGGAATTTCTTGGCCAGCTTCGTTTCTTCAAAAGATAGTTTAATAAACATGCATAATTAGGCAATTAAGCAGATAACAAAAAATATTATGACCAACTCCGTGCAACAGTCAGCAACATGCATTTGGTCGCCCCGTCATAGAGTGCGGCGGCATATTTTTAAACTCTGGCTAGTGTCAGCTGGGGCGCCCTGTATACTAGAGCCAGCTATTAGTTTCTTCAGTGGTGTCCATCAGTCTTTCTGGTCATTTGAGTTCCTTGTCTTTACACTTCCCTTATTCAATCAAAAAGCCATCTTTCTAGTCCTATAAACGGCGTCTTCTCGACATCCTCGGTAGACTTAATTTAGATACATGGTGAACTCTACGCCCGCTGAGTCCACCATGTATCTAAATGAAATGTACCGAGGATGCTCAGAAGACGTCTTTTGCATAGCAGCAATTCTCGGATCCGCCTTCCGAGTAACAAGCACGTCTCATCTTCTGACACAAAAGATTTCATTGCTTCCATGTTTGTTCTTTTCATTAGATGGTCTAACAAAGAAACTGGCCACTCGATCCATCCCCTCGTTCAGTATACATAAAACCACTTGACGCGTACCTCGCCTTCGCTCGTCACGCACAATAGGGACGTGAACGTAAGCAGTGGTGGCAGCCGTAATTGCTTCTTGTGCTGTCTGCGTGATACCGAACAGTTGGAATCAAGAGACGAGAGCGTTATGATAAAATACGTCCGCCTTTCCCTTATCGGGAAAGTGGGCGCAAACAAAGCTTGGCGCGTGCGTGCCTGACCCACTGCTTTCCTTCCTTTCTTTTTTGGTATTATTATTGTTTGTGTCTTTCGTTCTATCCCCGGCGGAAGGGAAACGTCTCTGATTGGTTGCGGGCGTGCCTGTGCAGTTTGCATTGTGTCTGATGACTCACGTTCCGGCACCGGCGCCGGGTCTTGAGGTCGTTCGTTCATATCAAGGCAACAATGATATGTGGCAACGTTAAAATGACAGGCGACCTCGATGAAAAATCAGATTGCCATATCAAGATCGGTTGATTGCCTACAAGCCCACAATCGAGGGAGCGTCATTTATTGGAAAACAACGCATAGAAATGCGCATGTGACCAGCGCAATTTAGAGGGACGAATTTCCGGGCGCTCGAAGAATAGGCGCCGGGTTTTTCGCGAAGGACAATGCCGCCCCCGAAATCTGTAACTCGTAACAAGCTTCGCTTGAATAATTGTCGGCGTTTTACGCCCGAAAACCACGATATGATTATAAGAGACGCCGTAGCGGAGGCCTGCGGAAATTTTGACCACCTTGGGTTCACAAACGCGCTCATAAACCTAAGCACGCGGGCCTCTATCATCGTACCTCTACCGAAATGCTGCCGCCGCGGCAGGTATTGGATCCCGTATTCAGGTCTGGACGAGAGGATGCGTGCAATGCTGCCTCACCGTTTCTGATTATTTTGTGCAGCCCTTATGCACATCATATTGTAATGCGCTGCCAGGCATGACAACCCGTATGTAAACAGTCTACAGTCTAAAAATGGGTTTAGACAGCTTATAGACTGTCTAAATCCATTTTTGTGAGAGTTAAGGACCGAAGAAAACGAAAGACAAGACAGGGCGTTGCGCAATCTAACAACTTACTTTATTTCGAGTATGGGCAGACTTACGTACAGGCTCGAAAAAGAAAGGAGGAACACGAAAATGGAAGAGAAAATCGAACAATAAAAACGGTAGACGATATTCAAAGAAGGCATATCAGCCTCCGAGCCTCTACTGATCAGACAGAGAGAGGGAAATCACCGAAGCGTTTCACATGCACATCAGCGAAGGGGGCGTCAGCACACCCTCAATTGCACTTTCTCAAAAAGAAATGGACCTTTTAAAGGCAACCATGGTACCGTGTGCATAACACGTGACAGGTGTCAGTGGCGCTATTTGACTCGGAGGCTGATATGCCTTCTTCGAATATCGTCTTCCGTTCTTGATTGATGAAGCTTTCCCTTCCTTTTTCGTCTTTCTCCTTTCTCTTTCGAGCCTGTATATAAGTCTGCCCATGCTCGAAATAAAGTGAGTTAGTTTGCTCATCATCCTTTGCCGTCTTTCGTTTTCGTCGGTCCGTGTCTTACCTGGCAGCGCACTACAAGATGAAGTCGTACCAAATAGCCCCCGTTACAGCCTTGTTACCTTATGCAGAGACTTGGAGCGTGATTTGTGGGGTCCTGGTTTTTCAGCGGCAGGATCGGACATGATGATTCGCACAAATCGAGCAGCTGAACGCAACCAACAGCCTCCGAGTTGATCCTTTGTTTCGTCACATTCGATGTGCAATACCCACTACGTGAGCGTGGCCAAGGTTCCGGCTGCATCGGAAAAAATGGACTCGAAAGGAAATATATTAGTTCAGTGCTTTCCCTTCTTTTATTTCTTTCCAAAAAAACAACTTAGTATGCGCTCTCACTTTTTATCATGACATAAGCGGCAAACTGAAAGAGAGAAAATTTTATTAGAACAGTAGTCAATGGACGCCTTTTACCCTGCATATAGCTTTAATTTTTCATTTACAAAAATTACGCCATCTCCCACTAAAGGGGACCATGAGGCGATGCGAAGCCGGAGCACTTGCACGATCGCGTTCCGTTGGCGTTCGTTCGGCATGCTACCAACCTCGTGTCGTGGAACGCGAAGAGGGACGCTACGCGCGTCGTGTCTTCCATCTAGCCTGGCCGTTAATTCTCACAGGGAGAGCGGGGAACGCGGTCGACAGGCGGGCGAGAGGGGGGGGGGCAGCGTAGGAGAGGAGAGAGAAGGGGAGGGGACGCGCATGCGCTCGAGCTCATGGTGGTGGTGAAAAACTTTATTTTTGAGAAGGCCAAAAGGTAAAAAAATACATTTAAAAAATTAAAAAGCAGCGTTGTGGGCGGCCTTCAGGCTGCCGGTTGTGGCGTCCAGGCCGTGCCTAGCCGCGACGTCCTCCGCCCAAGTCACCAGCCGAAGTTGGAGATCCGGCCTGGTGCTGGACAAAGCAGCCTCCCACTGCTGCGGACTTCTTAAGTGCCAAGAGGCAGGGGGCAAGTGTGCCGGACATGAGAAAAAGATATGATCATAATTGGCGTTGGAGCTGCCACATAAGCGGCAGGCCGGCGAGTACGTCCCGGGGTGGAAGAGGGCAAGACGTGCGGGAGTAAGGAAGGTGTGGGCCTGGAGTTGGCGCCACAGGTGTTGGTGATGCTGGGAAAGGGATTTGTGCGGTGGGGGCAAAGTGAGGCGAGAGAGGCGGTAGTGCAGCGTTATGTCGTGGTACGTGAGGAGCGCGTCGCGCGTGTCCATTCCCGGCGGGGGCGGGCTTGCTCGGTCAGTCGAAACGCGAGCGATGGAATTGGCCGCCTCGTTGCCAGGATGACCCGCGTGAGCAGGTACCCAGATGATATAAATGGGGCGAGAGGGAGTGGTGCCAGAACGCAAGATACCGGCGGCCGGGGGTGCCACCCGTCCAACTGCGTAGTTGTATACCGCAGGCTTAGAGTCACAGAAAATGTATTCCGCGGAGGTTTGTGTGATGGCAAGGGCGACAGCTGCCTCTTCGGCCTCGACAGAGGTGGAAGTGCAGACGGAGGCCGCAATAGTGGGTCGGAGGGAGTTGTCGGTGACTGCAAGAGCGTGGGCTGTGTAGTGGCGGTACGGGGCGGCATCCACATAAGCCACGGCAGGTTGCCGTCCGAACCTACGCCAGAGCGCGGAGGCTCGCGCGGCTCTACGGGAAGGGTGGTGCTCAGGATGCATATTCTTAGGGAGGGGATCAACGGTTAGGAGGGAGGAGATGTGGGAAGGGATGGGCAGGGAGGTGGGAAGAGGCATAAGAGGGGAGAGTTTAAGGGTGGAAAGAAGTGCGCGACCAGGCCGGGTGCGGGAGAGACGAAGGAGCTGGGCCGTGCGATGGGCCTCCGTCAGCTCCGTGAGGGAGTTGTGGACGCCCATCGACAGTAGCCGAGCCGTTGAGGTAGATGTGGGAAGGGACAGGGCCGACTTATACGCCTGGCGAATAAGGCTGTTAACTTTGTCTTCCTCGGTGCGAGAAAGAAAGAGATATGGAAGAGAATAGACGAAGCGGCTGAGAACAAAGGCCTGGACCAAGCGGCGGAGGTCGTGCTCGCGCATGCCGTGGTGACGGTTGGCAATGCGGCGTATGAGGCGCATGGTCTGGTGTACCGTGTTGCTGAGTTGAGTGATGAGGGTAGTGTGCTTGCCATTGGACTGAAGAAAGAGGCCGAGGATCCGTAGGGTAGAGACGAGAGGAAGGGGTGTGCCGTCAACGGAGACGGTGAGTGGAAAAGGCGACAGGGGGGCCATCCCCCGAGGCAGAAGGACCAAAAGCCCCGATTTGGTCGGGGAGCAGCTCAACCCGATAGCTCGGGCGTGAGTCGTCACCGCGTCCACACCCGCCTGGAGGGTGGCCTCTATGTCGCCAATATTGCCGGTGGTCACCCAAAGGGTGATGTCATCGGCATAGAAAGCATGTGACAGAGCTGGAATAGTGCTTAGGGCACGTGCGAGTGGGAAGAGGGTAATGTTGAAAAGAATAGGTGACAGGACAGAGCCTTGGGGAGTACCCTTGTTGCCAAGGGAGAAGGAAGGAGAAGAAAGTGGGCCGTATGAGATTTCGGCTGTGCGGTGGGCGAGGAAAGCGGTGATGTAAGCATGTACACGGGGTCCGACGTCAAGGGAAGAGAGAGCGTCCAGAATGGCACTGTGGTGTACATTGTCGAATGCTTTGGTGAGGTCCAGCGCCAGGATAGCTCGAGTGCGTTTGTGGTGGGAGGGGTGTAGGACGTCCTCGGAGAGCTGGAGCATGACGTCCTGGGTCGACAACTGCGGACGAAAGCCGAACATGGAGTCCGGATATAGGTCATGGTCATCCAAATAGGTTTGGAGGCGGGCCAGGATTACGTGCTCGAACAGCTTGCCGAGGCAAGAGGTGAGAGAGATGGGACGGAGGTGCTCGAGGGAAATAGGCTTGCCAGGTTTGGGGATGAAAGAGACACGTGCATGGGTCCAGGACGAGGGAAGAGTACCAGCCTGCCAATGTGTGTTGAGAAGGTCAGTAAGGGCTTCAAGGGAGGGGGTATCCAGGTTGCGGAGTGCCTTGTTGGTGATGCGGTCTGCCCCGGGGGCCGAGGTCGTGCGGAGCGTGAATAGCGCAGCACGAACCTCTCCCAAGGAGATGTCCGCATCAAGGTCGGGGTTGGGGGAGCCAGTGTAAGCGGGAAGAGGAATAGGGGGGTCGGTACAGAGGTAGCGGTCCCGGAGAGCCGCCAGGAACTCAGTATCGGTGAGTGGGGAAGAGTGAAGGAGATCGGAGATATCCTTGCGCTGGGAAGCTTTGGTGTGTGTGGGGTCTAACAGCACCATGAGAAGCGACCACGTGTCGCGGAGGCCCAGGTTGCCGGCCATACGGTCGCAGGTCTGACCCCACTGTTGTCGTAGAAGAGAGGAGCAGTGCTCCTCCATTTCCGACGCGAGCCGAGCCAAACGGAGGCGCAGACGGCGATTGTGCTTCTGGGTCTGCCACCGGCGGTGGACAGCGTTATAGGCCTCCCAGAGGTGCAGCAGACGGCTGTCTGCCGTAGAGGAGTGGGGTGCTGCAGGGATTGTGGATGTGGCAGTGCGGACGTCCGCCAAAGGGTCTCAGTCCAGGCAGAGAGGTCGGTGATAGCAGAAGAAGAGGAATTAGTGAGACGAATGGAGCGGAAGCGGTCCTAGTCCACTATCTGGGTAAGACGAGTAGAGGTGCGAGCAAGGGAGGGGAGTGGGAAAGTGGTGCAGAGAACGTAGTGGTCGCTACCGAGGGAGACACCCGTATTAGTCCAGAATGGATCGGCTACATTTTTGGCGAGGGCAAGGTCCGGATTGGTGTCTCGCTGGACACTAGATCCGATTCTGGTAGGGCGAGCGAAGTCATTAAGGACTGAAATACACTCGTTTTGGATGAAATTCCAGAGTGAGTGGCCTTTGCGGGTGTTCTGGGGGTAGCCCCAACTGGTATGGGGTGCGTTGAAGTCGCCTAGAATGACTAGGGCGTTGCGGCCAGCGCAGGAAAGCGCTTTGCGTAGGACGAGGAGTAGAGGGGCTGAAGCGGCTTTTGGAGGGCTGTACACATTGCGAACAAAGAGGCTTGCCTCAGTGCGACGGCGGGGAAGGATTTCGAGGAGCAGATGGGCACAGTCCGAAACGTTCAGCTGGTGCAGCACGGCAGTAAGGTTGCGGTGCACCAATGTCGCAACGTTTGGGTGGGCCTCAGAAGACGGATGAAAGGAGGTGTAATCGCGCAGTTTTACGGGAGCTAGGGGTTCCTGGAGTGCTACGATAGAGGGAATAGTGTCGGGGAGGATATTCTGGAGGTGGAGCTGCAGGGTGCTCCGCTTGCCGCGGAACCCCCGACAGTTCCACTGCCAGAGATTAAGGTTCGGGTAGTGCCTGGCCATGATGAATGGCAGGGACACCGGGCGGAGTTGGAGTAGGTGCCAGGGTGAGTGGGGCGGGGAGCGAAAGGTGCGCGAGGGTGGCCTCAGTCGCGCTCTGGCGGGCTTCTAAGGCAGCAACTCTGGTGTCTAAGGCGCTAAGGTGGGATTCGATGGCGGCCACGCGCGTGTCGATAGCGACGACGCGCTCCTCAAGTCGTGCGAAGCGGGCCATGAAGCGCTGTTCGAACGCCTCCAAGAAGGAGGCTGTTTCGCGAACGACGTCACGCTCGTGTGGCGCGATGGCGTCGGAGGAGGGTGATCGGCGTTTGTGCGGTGGACGACGGGTGGGGGAGGACGCGCGCGAGGACGCAGCCGAGGGTGCCGTGTTCATGGACTCCTCAGCTGGCGCCGGCGGAGATGGCGTTCGTGTAGGTGCGGCGGCTGGGGAAGGAGGAGGAGGAGCGGGAGAGGACAGACGCGCCAGCGCGGCCTGCAGCTGGAGCGACAGCTCTTGAATTTGGAGCTGCTGGGCAGCAATAGTGGCCTCGAGAGCCGCGATTTTGGAGTCCGACGTGTGAGGCTGCGTTATCGAGCTTACCGGTGGTTTGGCTGTGGTGTTGGTAGCGGTGGTGGGGGTGGTGGACGCCTCCGGCCTGGGCAGAGGCGGGAAAGAGACGGAGCGGTGGCGGCTGGTAGAACGGGCACCACGGGATGTAGATCGGCGGCGGGGGCGGGAAGGCCGGGAGCTCTTGAGGATGGGCCCGGTTGGTGGCGCTGGTGGGGGAGGCTGGGGCTTAGAGTGGGTCGAGGGTGACGGGCCGGTCCGGTCGAACCGGAGCTTGCACGGGCGCGAGCCTGTGAGGTGGGCTTCCTTGCAAAGGATGCAGCATGGGACGCAGGTCGGGGGCTCAACTGTATTGTGGGCTTGGCCGCAGCGGCAGCAGAGGGCGGACTTGGGCTTGGTGCAGACGTCCGCGCGGTGGCCAGGAGTCCAGCAGTTCGTGCAGGCCTCGGCTTTCGGGCGGAACGGGTGGCAGCGGTAGACTCCGCAATTGAAGACGATCGAGGAGGGGAGGGTGGTAGTGCCAACGAAGGTGATGAGGATTAAGGTCCCTAGATAAAAAAGTTTTCAAGGTAGCGACACTCATTGCTCATTGCGCCTTCCTCCTCACTCTCGCGCCTACCCCTCCTTTTCTCCATCATTTGCGTCTGTGATTGGTGAATTCGTTGCACGTGATGCTGTTAGTGGATGGTGGTGATATTTATTATAAAGCAAAAGGTTCAAAACGAGTGCGCATGTGCATATGGTTCCAGTCGGATTCTTGCCGCGACGAAAGACGAAATCGTATCCAAGACAAGCTGCAGAAGAGGAGCGTTCCAGTTGACGCCAAGTCGGCCGAACATGCTTCGCCGTGAATTTTGAATATGTCAAGTACTGTGCTGTCGGCTGCAGCAACAAAACAGAAGGCGGTTTTTCCCTCTACAACATACCTCGTGGTATCCGGAATAGGGCACGCCGTGAAGTGTGGCTACAAAATATTTGACGCGAGGACTTCCGTGCAACGCCGTAGACGCGGCTTTGCGAGGCGAGTTGATTTGTCGCCTTTTGTTGAAACGCTACAGAACGCGCGTCTAACGCGCGTCTAGTACGTGAAATTCGTTACAAATATTTGTGCGTATGCACGTACAGTTGAATACAGCTGAAGTGGCTGCACTTTCAGGGACATTTCATGCCAGACCAGTTCGAGTCACTTGCTCTTGAACGCGGCGTAAACAGGCTCAAACGCGACGCTGTGCCAACGCTTTTTAAGTCTGTTTCTGGTACTTGCCGCTGATGGTAGGGCGACGACATGGTCGCAATGTTCATCACTTCGGGACACCAAACTGGTAGAACCCCACTTGTCGTTAAGTTGCGTGCACCCGCATTGCGGTGCCGCGGTCTCTTCCGTAGTCACCCAGATAATAAAACATGCACCACGATTGCCTGGCATCATGATTGCGAAAATGGATGTATTTTTCCAGAAAAAACTGTCATCGCAATGCTGCTGGTCAAGCGTTCGTTCTAGTCTGGCCACGGTTTTTGCCTGTGTGCGCACAAGCGGCTATGATCACTCGTCACAACGTCACAACAAGGTGCTGCCCTGTGGTCAGTCAGGATCACAGGATCCAGCAAGAAGCACGTTAACTGTGCCACATCATATTCACGAGCAAAACACATTCGGAGAAGTGGAGGAACCAGGACGAACTACGACGTACGATGCGAGACGCCATGGATAATGGTGTGAAATATAAAACTATAACAACGTTGCCAGTTGGGTAACACACATCACGCTTCTTCTTATGTTGTACCGCTTATATTCAACTAAGTAACCTTTTATCCTACGTCTCATTTACTTTTCATTTGCTATAAATATTTCTATCCGCCGTAATAACTGAACACAAACATTCCCTTTTTTATGCACGCTTTGACCCTTCTTGGGGGCGCTCCAGGTATATAAGCGAGGAGGAAAAGGAAGGGTGTCGCTACCTTGAAAACTTGTTTTATCTAGGGACCTTAATGAGGATGGATTTGGAGCGCCCCATCTGGCGCGCATCGGCGATGGCGTAGGGGGTGTTGACATTCATGGACTGGAGATCTTGGATGATCTCTTCCTGGGTTTGGGAGTCCACGGCGTTGTAGATGATGCCGCGGAGGGCGTTGTCTGGTGCCGCCATGTAGGCACGTAGGGGGTAAGAGATGGAACGCAGGCGGAGTTCCGATACACGGAGGTAGAGGCGTGCGTGTGACTCAGATGGGGTGCTGACAGTAAGTGAGTTGTTGTACGGATTGATTCGTACACGGTCAGCGGCTCGGGCGGTGGCGTAGTCGATGGTGGCAAGAGTGCAGAGTGTTTGGAGCAGGGCACCGTTAGTTGTAGTGCGGAGGTCAAGCCCCCCTCCCGGTCTGAAGACAATCTTGAAGTCCTCCGCTGGGAGTCGAGGGAGAGGAGCGTGACGACGAAGCGTGGTAGTAGTGGGGGTGGTGTTCGGCGGTAGAGCAGGCGCGTTCGATAGGGTCCAGGCAGGCGGCGTCTAGGTGATGGGCTGGTGGGCCGCGGCTGCACGGTGTGCTTTCACGGCACGGATCCAGCGTGAGTCATCTTCAAACTCAGCAGGGGTGATGAATTCGCCTTCGACTTGGTACTCCATGTCGGCGGCTTGGAGAATTGCGAGCAGTTTCGGCGGAGGCGACGAAACGCGAGCGGCGTCAGCCGCCGGTGTGGCTTGGAACACAGCTGCGCGTTGCGCAGGGGCGCGTAGTCGAGCGTCGCACGATAGCCTCACCGCATCGGCGGCGTGGCAGAGCACAAAAACGGTTCAAAGTGGTCGAAAATGGACGTAATTGGGCTCCGAAGGTGTCAAACGGATCGGCTCATCTTCACGGATGCGCTGGAGAAGCTTCGCGAAGAAAGGGCGAAGAGTTGCGGTGAAACGGGCGAAAAAGTAGGGAGCCCATGTGAGGCACGTCCGTACAGCGTTCCACGACGCGAGGTCTCTCCCTCGAGCTCATCGCGGCGTTGTGCAGGAGAGAATTTCGGCATGTCTCGCCCGCGTTTCAGAGGAAGAGTAGAAAGGGGGATGGGAGAGGAAAAGTGGAAAGGGAAAGTGGAAAGGGAAAGTGGAGAGAGCAAAGGGAGAGGGGAAAATGGAGAGGGGTAGAGGGGAAGGGGAATGGTGAGGGGAAGTGGAGAGGAGGTATGTGGAGAGGGTATGCGCATGCGCAGTGAGGGTGGTCACGCCGCACACCACCACCACCACCACCGCCGGATTGAGCTCGACCTTAAGATACTTCGCATCTAATAACCGCCGGCTTCTAGCCCACTCCCCCATAGTGGGTAAGAGCCAGCACAGAGGTACAAGCGAGCAAGCAAGCAAGAAAGTCCACCTTTCCTGTCGCCCCTAGCCGTCGGCCGGAATCCCTGGGACAAGGAAGCAGCAAGGTCGTGACTTATGATGTCCTGCTGTACCTTGGGCTCTGTGCAGCGGAGCAGAGCTTCCAAGGATTTTAGAGTGTGAGTCGGACATGTCCTTGCCATTTCAATCAAATCTGCTGTCTCGTGCTAAAATTTCCACTGTGACCTGAATACCACCGGATGTCACTTGCTTTATTAGAGTACGGGGTTTGGAAAAAACGCCGTCTTCAATTTTCGCCGCGTAACTTCCTCCTTATTAGTGAGCGTTCGGTCCGCCCCCGGTTATATTTGCAGATTTAGTATGTAGTGTGCTGTGATTTCTTGGTATGCGCGCATATCCTCTCTTCTGTTTGTAATTTTGGTGACTTAGGGGCTGACTAGGGGGTCGACCGGAATCTCGTGATAGACGTTGACCTAATTAAATAAATCGGCGCAAGTTAACACTCCCTCAGTCACGCACACACTCGGGGCCACACCTCCCAAACAGCGCGAGAGCGCTGTTCGTGGGGTGTTGTCGTGTGGTCTTGCGAGTTGTCGTCTGTTTGGAAGTAGACCAATAGCAAGTTCTATCAAGATGTTGATGATTCCATCAGTTTCTGTGGTCCTCGCATTCCCACCCAACATTCGATGATATTTGTTTAATTTGATCGACATGCAAACATCTCTGATATAGCGCGCGTGGGTTGCGTCGTCGGGCGCGATACCAGAGTACGTCACAGCAGCTCCATGATGTTATTGATTAATCGGGAAGGTTGTGCTTCTGGGCGGATGAGTAACATATGTGGTACGCTTTCGCCTTCTTTGTGCAGCATGCCCTACTTACTATCCCCTGACATGGCGTAAGCCGGCGTTCAAAGCTACCTCTCACAGTCATTTGTCCCTTTGACCCGCTACAAGTGTGCAGATTTCCTTCCTTTTCCTGAGGCCATTCTCGGTGGAAGGTAAAGGTTCTTTTGACACAACATCGAAAACTCCTCCTGTCACAGCAACCACTGCGGGAGCAGGGCAGCGCACGGCATTGAAATAAAAGTGCACAGTAAAGTGAGTAGGTAAGTTGTCTTGGCAAAAGAATAGCCCAGCAATGTCACTTGTCATATGGGCTTAGCTCTTCGACTTTTAGCACATGCGACTCTTGTAGCCACAGCAGCTGGGCTCTAGCAACCTGAATTTGTGCGGACGTTCTACCGTTCCTACTAACAAGTTAACCCAATTGCAAATTTATTGCCGTTGCTTTGTCGCTGCCATCGTATTGTCACCCAGCTGGTGGGTAAACGCGTGCCCGCGTATCCACGGCACACGGAAGAGCACCGCATACCCTAGCTGAATATGCATTGAAAAGGCAATTGAGAAGTTCGGAAGACGATAGCTTGAGGCAATTGCTAAAGTTACCCAAACGCCTTAAATGTGTTTCAGGTTGTTATAAGGTAATTTCTGGCTTTAACGCCATGCGGTAATACATTCGCCATGCGGCAGCACTCAACGAGCAGACTTTCCCGCTTAGCGAAGTGCCACTAAAAACGCTATGACCGTGTACTAGCGTGTTTATCCTTAGTAAAAGTTAAGAATAAAAAAAGAGGTAGCATAGACAACCGCTATAAGGTAAGTCTACGTTAAAGTAAAATATAAGGAGAGCACGAATGCAAAGCAAACTGAATAATTATGTACATTCTCTTTATTAGCAATTACACACCTTGTACCTGCAACGTCATGCGATAATATAACTATTTACACTGCGCAGTAGCGACAACTGCACCGTATTGGCTGAATGCTGAATCCAGTATCCTTCGATCTTCGGCGGCTGCTCGGGGAGACCACTTTAATGTATGGTGTGATGACTTGCTCCAGGAATCCGTTGCATGATCGGTCACAAGCTTGTTCTTGTTGCCTAGCGATGACACCAGTACTGCGGATCGGCCAAGATGCGGTCCAAGAAGCATGAAAAAGTGAAATCATTGACGGATTCGCCCATTAACTTTGTCGTTGCCTTTTTAGAAAGAAAAGAATTGTCCAAACCAGCAGGGCTTGAGGAAAGTCACTGTCGAAAGCTCCGCGTTGCCGTCGTTGACACCGCACTGGATTCTGGCTTCAGGGCCCACACACTGTAAACGCCTTGCCTAGCCCTTGTAGCCGTATCCACCGTACTTCAGGCCACCACCGTATCCGAGTCCACCGTACTTGAGGCCCGCTCCGTATCCGAGTCCACCACCGTATCCAAGGCCACCACCGTATCCTCCACCGTAACCGAGACCTCCGCCGACGCCTCCGATACCACTGTGAGCCACGAGAGCGCCTCCATTGTGCACTTTGTTAACGTGATGCACCGTCCGGACGAGGAATGCCGGTCCCGCCACAGCCCTGGCGAATCCGGGACCTCCCCTGAGCAAGACCACGCTGCTCCCGACTCCAACTCCTCCTCCTCCGGCTCCGAGACCTCTGCCATAGCCTAGG
Organism: Rhipicephalus sanguineus; assembly: GCF_013339695.2. Taxonomy (NCBI): domain Eukaryota; kingdom Metazoa; phylum Arthropoda; class Arachnida; order Ixodida; family Ixodidae; genus Rhipicephalus; species Rhipicephalus sanguineus. The sequence goes on along the minus strand of NC_051183.1, from coordinate 78,903,064 downwards.
CCACCTCCGTAGCCCCCGTAGCCTCCGTAGCCTCCGTAACCTCCGTAGCCTCCAACGTATCCAACTCCAAGACCACCGGCCATGGCACAAACCACCAGAGAGGAGCCTAGGAGGAGGACAGCCTGTGGCAAGTATCGAAGCGAGCAAGAAAACACTGTTAGCGATAAAAAAAAGCAGCCGTGAAATGTTAGAGGCATGTCAGGAAACATTGAAACCACACAAGTAAGAGATTGAAGAAGCGCTTTTTAAGTACAATTCCCCTTGTGTAAAGTTTCAGTGAAGGTGGCATACATGGCCCAGATATCGGGAGTTTTCATAACTTTGTTCATTTTAATTTCTCGTTTTAACAGTGGCTGTATTCAAGAAGTGCGTCGTGAGTGCACACACCTTAAGAGCACCTTCGAAAAGCAGCCACGATTCTATTTGGAAACAATGTAGCGGGATATTGAAATGCCTTGAAAGGAGAATATAGATGAAATTTGAAATGCGCGCGAAAGGTACTCGAGCTCCGTATGTTTCCTTCGTGAATTCTCGAAGTTATATTAGTTTAATGTAAACTATTGATAAACAGTTTCGACCCATAACACGTAAGGATTACTTTCCAAGAAGTTCTTCCTTCTTTCATCTCTCTCTCTCTTCCAAGAAGTTCCAGCAGTCAGCCAAAGTGGCTGCCAGCCGAAGCTTTTTGTTGGTTAAACTTTTTAAAAACTGGTCCATGATCGAACATAAAGACTGCGACCAGAATGATGCTAAGACAGTTAAACACCGCTGAATTCTAGTTTACGACCATAACGTGTCGTATAAGAACGCAGCTTTCTCGAGAAAAGACACCAAAAGTTTGCTGGCAAATGGCTTAGGCTAGCCCGTCTCACAGCGCGTAATTCTGCACTGGTCGTACAAATTTTTCTTCTGTTATTAACGTCTTCAATGCGTTTATAGACGGTCAAAATACTTTATTAAGCCCCACTAATTTGCACAGTCTCACTAATTTGCACAGATTGAACAGTCTTTCGGTCAGTAAATGTGCCAAACATGCCTGTTTTTCGTGAAAGGCAGTCTGCGCTCACTTCTTTAAACGCTCAACACAAATAAAACAGCGAATGATACTGTAACGCGAATACCCCCAATGAACAAATATCCCGCAGCAGTGGTACTATGGCAAAATAGCAATAGCAGGGTGATTCCACGTAAGATCGAACAAACGATGGCTGGTCGACCTCTCAAATTTATTTCAAAATTTTATATATTATTGCCTGATGAGTGGAAAGAAGAGATCCGCAATTTGTTTTGCCGCCAAAAATTTTCTCGAAGCACAGGAAATCAATAATGACGAAGAGGTGAAGTGGAGCGCTCATCCGCTCTGCTGTTTTGGCCAACTTTCGTTATGAATTGCACAAAATATATTAAAGTTAGGTAGCTGAAATTTCATTAACTAAATATATGCATGTTTTTGCTTCTGCTCAGGTATTTTTAGTTTTTATGTGTAGTGTAGATGTTTTTATAAAAAACCTCAAAATTGGCCCAGGGAACGTTATTTTCTTTACTTTGAACGCCCTTATCTCAAAAAAGCCTTGTATCAGAGCGACACAAATTCCGCATTACGTTCTTCGCATGCTTATCTACCAAACTGCCGAATCTTATTATTATAAGACGTTTGAGTAAAGATCAGGCTAACTTCAAGAAAACACCGAACAATGGAAACTTCTGACGACAATTTAAAAAATCCCATTTTTTATATTTCTTAAACTTTGTCCACTTATTCTCGTCCACATCAGCTTTCACAATCATTGAAAACATGTTGCATAATGTTGTTGCACTAATAGTTACGGCCCCTTCAATAAGACCCTTAGGCAAGGAGTGGCAATTCCGACTTCTTGCCCAGCAAGTGTATAAAATGCAGGCAGGATTGAATTTTTTTTTATTAAAAGGCCAGCAGTACTAAAAAAAGTGTCGACAACACTGAAGACGTAATTTTGAAATTATTTGGTCACTGCAGCGGCCACGAGCGCGGGGCTATCGAGCAGGCGCGCGCGCACCCGAGATGCTCGTTGTAAGAGACGGTGCAGTGAGAGCTCGTTTTCGAGTCCTCAGACCGATTGAGTTCGAAACAGCAACACCTCTCGGGTGATTTGAACGCACGTGCACTGGAGCTTCGTTATTCTATCCACCCTCTGTTCGCATCGCAGCTAGGCGCTGATAACACGGCGGAGCTGGAAGCAAGATGAAAACTCTATAAGGGAGCTATGAGCGCTCGCTTCACGCACGCTGCTGCCTGAGAAACTGCGCTGCGCCTGTTGCGATCAATGAAAAGCATGAACGTGGTACTCCAGTGGCAAAGAAAAAAATATGGAATGTCAAAGGAAAAAAAAAGCAAAACTATCGTTAACCGGATGCGCTTGCCTATCTTAGATGTCGGCAGCAGACGGCCTGAATTGGCCGCGCGTTCGGTGCGCTGTTCACACTTCATTCGGCGCGGATAGGTCTTGGGCTTTGCTCTTACTCTACTCCTCCTGTGCGTCTCATGGCGAGAAAGTATGGCTCTGAATGAGTGTATTGTGGAGACTACCTTTCGAAGCACAAGAAGCTTAAAGGAGCACTGACACGAATTTTAAAAAAAAAATCGGATTGTTGCTCTAAATAAAAATACTGGTCTCGAGAAACCTAAAGCGACTATTGTGGTGCCTGGGAATGCATCGTATATATTTTAATTAGCGCCACCTTAAAAAGACACTTTCGATTTCGATATCGAGGGGGTGGCTTCTCAGTGTCGTTTCATAGCAGGGTGACGTCACGGAGATACAGCAACTCGCGACGTACTAGCAGCAAATCCGTCATCTGCTCGTGGTGAACATAAACCCCGATGAGTGAATTGTCGTCCAGTGACCCTGACAGTGATTTCCACGATTTAGGCTGCATGCAGGACGCAGAACTCGCAAACTCGGGGGAACTGTCTTGACTCGTCGGGATAATGACCTTGCAGTGGGGCTGGCTTGCAGATGCTCAGCGACGAAAACTTCAAAGTCAAATTAAAATATTTTATTCGTGTTCTCCGACTCCAGTGTGTGGACAGCGTTGACACTGCATACCAACGAAGCCAAAGATGTCCCTTTTGCGATGTCTCAAAATCGTGTCACTACTCCTTTAATTATTACAAAGAAGCCAAAATTTCGCAGAGTTACCGACCCAGACATATATGCTTTGAAGGAACGTTTAACGCCCGAAAGATCAGTGACTGTCAGTGAGACGGACTACTTGTGCTACGCGTGCTTTTGCTACCACTGCAATGAAAGATCTTCACGGAACGCACAGTTTAACGATGACATTCTGAAAAAGAAATCGACGTCATTAACCAGATCACTGCCACTACCGATGCACGTGTGTTCAAGTCACCCGAGAGGTGTTGCTGTTTCGAACTCAATCGGTCTGAGGACGCGAAAACGAGCTCTCACGGCGCCGTCTCTTACAACGAGCATCTCGGGTGCGCGCGCGCCTGCTCGATAGCCCCGCGCTCGTGGCCGCTGCAGTGACCAAATAATTTCAAAATTAACGTCTTCAGTGTTGTCGACACTTTTTTCGGTACTGCTGGCCTTTTAATAAAAAAAAATTCAATACTGCCTGCATTTTATACACTTGCTGGACAAGAAGTCGGAATTGCCACTCCTTGCCTAAGGGTCTTATTGGAGGGGCCGTAACTATTAGTGCAACGACATTATGCAACATGTTTTCAATGATTGTGAAAGCTGATGTGTAGGAGAATAAGTGGACAAGGTTAAGAAATATAAAAAATGTTTTTTTTTTTTTATTGTCGTCAGAAGTTTCCATTGTTCGGTGTTTTCTTGAAGTTAGCCCGATCATATCTCTTTACTGAAACGTTATATAATCATAAGATTCGGCAGTTCGGTAGATAAGCATGCGAAGAACGTAATGCGGAATTTTCGTCGCTCTGGTACAAGGCTTTTTTGAGATAAGGGCGTTCAAAGTAAAGAAAATAACGTTCCCTGGGCCAATTTTGAGGTTTTTTATAAAAACATCTACACTACACATAAAAACTAAAAAAACCTGAGCAGAAGCAAAAACATGCATATATTTAGTTAAAGAAATTTCAGCAACCTAACTTTAATATATTTTGTGCAATTCATAACGAAAGTTGGCCAAAACAGCAGAGCGGATGAGCGCTCCACTCCACCTCTTCGTCATTATTGATTTCCTGTGCTTCGAGAAAATTTTTGGCGGCAAAACAAATTGCGGATCTCTTCTTTCCACTCATCAGGCAATAATATATAAAATTTTGAAATAAATTTGAGAGGTCGACCAGCCACCGTTTGTTCGATCTTACGTGGAATCACCCAGCATCTATTGAACGGCTTCTGTAGGCATATGAATATTACTGTATAGAATTTCGCTGCCTCGTGTTCTCGTGCCAGCGTACATCGCGATACGACAATGAAGTCTTTACTATGGGCACAGTTGTTAGCCTAATACAAATCACAACGTGGTGCCTTGCGAGACCAGAGAAGTTCTGTACGTATACTTCATGATCCAGGCATCATTATCCAATGTCCAGATAACAGAACTTATTTAACCCTCTCATTATTTTCTTTCGCTTTCGTTGGTGGTAGGGTTCGGCAACCTAGGCGATAATGCCGGAAATTTCGTGGTACGCAAAAAAAGACTGTTTTTGGAGGTTAATGCGCCAAGTTCTATCCTCGGCTATGACAAGTGCGAGCGGCATGGGTGCAGTTAGCTAAAAACAACGCGAAAAATTGAGCAGCGGGTTGTCTTACCAGAGAGTTCATGGTGAGAATGCCTGCGGTATCCACTGGTCCCGGAGAACTGTGTGCTCTGGCGTGGCCGCGGTGTCCACTTATATACCCGTTCACTTCCCTTGGTTTTGCTGTTTGTGTTACACCACGGTGACGTATCCGCTAACGAAGTCAGGTCAGCTTTATCTGCCGCCCTCAAATTCCGCAACCGTTATCTTCGCTTTCACCCGCATGGACACAACAACGGAATGAAAGCAAAAATTTGCATAATGCCTTAGAGGAACGCTGATTCGGGTTGATTAGCCGGGCTTAACTTCCAAGCGGCCATTTTATGGTTCGACACTTCGGTGCGGTATTGGGGGTGCTTCCCTGTCGTATTCCGCTTCCGCCTAAGAAAAAAAAATTTGACTTTATCCTTTAACCACATAGGTTACATCTGCAGCTATTCCTGATGGTAATGCTCCATTCTTTCTTTCAGTTCCAAGATACGATAAGGAAGCTGCTTCCTGAACGCTATATGCACTATGGCAGCTGTGACATAGATGCGATATCGTAGCCAAAATATAATTATGAAGCATGGCCAATACGCCATTTTGGTAGCTATTATTTGTTCTATTTTTCCTGCAGGAACGCTGCGCTCCAGTTTGTTTAATAGGAATTACTTAACATTGATTTTGTGATTTGAATGGAATCTATGTCCTTACTTTGTTTGAATTTCTTAATATTGTTGGTTTAGAACGTAACACCACTACAGTATTTAATACGCTGGAGTTTATAAACACGAAAACCTGGTCACGTCTTACTATTCATTAAAATGATTCTGCATGATTTGAGAGTGAAATGCCCTTCCTTAGACGCTGATGGCCATGCGACTAAAACTTTACCCAAAGCACCTGGGAAGTGACGTTTTGTGAACTAAGATTTTCGTGAGCACTACACATCAACTTCACGGCTTTCAGATGAACAGCAACAGGGATGTGATGAACACCTCGGCGAAAAAAAATCGACTGAATGCACTCATCTGTAAACTATACCCACAGCAGCGCTGGCACAGCGAAAGCTTGTCAGATGTTAGGCCAGTGCTATAAGCTTGGTTCAGACTGCATGTAAGCTACGGCGTAAGAAATTTAATTGTCCTTAGAAAATACTAAGAGTGACTTCGGCTATTGGCTGAGATGACATCGACATCACTGAGTAGACAAGCCGCATCTATGACTGCAGCAGTTTGTCCGCGTAGGCGCCATTCCGACAAGCATTCCAAATTGCATACTGACGTATGCACTTTCGTCCACTCGCATGTCGAAGGAATGAAGTGCGTCAAACGAGCCTCGCAGCTTTCGCCGCGGTGCACGGAACTGCCGAGTCGAAGCTATAAACGTCTCTCCACAAGAGAAGAACCCGCATACGGTCTTTTTTTTTTTACCTTTTCTCTCACGGATAACGCTTCACATCCGGGTCCGATTGCGCTCTGCTCGCATGCGTGCTGGTAACGCTGATCAGATATAATACACCGACCTATGCTTGAGCCAGCTAATAACTTCGTCCCTAGTATCCATACTCCTTTCAGATCATTTGTACTCTATCTCTTTGCACTCAGCTTGTTCAATCGAAAACCGTCTTTTACACTTAGCGGGCGCTGTGGATCACGTGATTCACGTCTTACGGCCTAGTTTACCGAGAACGTAACACGTCTCATAATTTAGTGGTCGTCCCTCAGAAGTCCCCTATGTCCACCGAGTCATCGGGGCATTCTCGGCGGGCCCTAAGTAGATCGAATACACCACGCGTATAAATGATATCTACCAAGGACGTCGAGAAGAAGACTTCCGTGGGCTTTATTGCGGGTGTGAAGATACAAATATTCATACCTGCAAAGCCTTCCGAGTAATAAACACGTCCTGCTCTGCTACACAAAGTTAAATAAAAAAAATCAACGCCAGTTCCACCCCAAGTGAAAGCAGTACGAACTGCAGAGCGTTGATTCGCGTGTGTCCTCCTTGTGTTTATCGTGTGTTTATCTAATCTATTCGGTTGTTTTGTATTCTTTTTTGTGTTTATCTGCTCTCTGCGCCTCTTCTCTGTTCTTTTCGCGTGATTATGTGATATCTTATATCCTTTTCTGTTCTTTTCTGGTGATTATCTGATTCTATGGTCTCCTGTCTTTTGCTTTTCTGCTGTTTGCTGCTCCGATCGCGGTACGTCTATCTCCTGGCGCTGGCGTTTCTCTGCCTCAGACAAACAAATGTACCTTTTGCCACTCTATCAAGCATGGCCAACATCGAGTACCTCATTCTGCGCACGTAAAAAAAAGTCGGCATGTTCACTAACTAAATACAAACCGTTTACTTGTCACAAAAAGCACTATTCTCTTAGTAAGTGAAGGCAGTAAAATGCAGGTTAGTGAAATAGCAGGTTAGCAGTCATAGAATTTAAAATAATGATCGATGTTTTGAGCCCTGTATCACGCACGCTACTGTTTACATGTATGTGTGCCATCGCGCAGCACGAAACTGTCATTCTAACATAATCAAGAAAATTAAACTTTGTCTAAACTTTGTATAAGACTGTTAACTTTACGGAATAATATACTACGGCATCTACGAAGCATCTGGCAACACAGGTGGCTTAGCAGTTACCCAGTAAAAACACCCAGAAAGCCTCCCTGGTTAGTAACGGCAAAATTTACAAGCTGTAGAAGCTGCTGGCTAGTAGAGAGATGCCACACTCTTAAAAAAAAGAGAGTCAAAAGGGAGTCACGTCTGCTTGACTCTCTTTGTGGCAGCCGATGACCACCTTTTTTTCTAAGGGGAGTCACAATGCTCTGGTCGACGCTCCTGAATGAAATAGATGACTCCCTTGCTCCAAGGGAGTCAGTGATGGTTCTGCATATACAGGGTGGGTTTTTTTTAAAAAGAAAGCTTCACTGGCTGCGACTAAGATACAGTTCGCTGCTTTGGCTTGTGGTATACCGAAAAATTTTGGTTGAGAATATATAACATGGATTCGTAAAATGTGGAATTACGCACGTATTGTGTTATGGCTTCAGTTACGATATTGCTGAAACGGCGCTTCGAAAACGTCTACAAGTAAACAGGGTTCTTAAAAAATCTTGCCCCCAAGCGAAACATTCAGAGTTATGACAACGTTTAACAATGGCAGCGCTGACAAATTTGCGAATCTTCGCACGTTTGCAAGCGAGGTTTGTAGATTCCTACGACAGCATGTATGGCAGAAAACATACATTTATTAGTGAAATGGACGTGCATGGTGTTGAACGCACTGGCGATCGGGAACACATCTAACTCGACGGCCGTAAAAACATGTGCCGCAAAGCTGGCATGATAACCGCGCAGACCGGTTATCAAGGCGACGCTTTACCGCGTCTCCTAAAGAGCGACAATACTACCAGAATTATAGCTCGCGTGGTCATCATTTCTGCCCGCCACAGCTAAACTATATCTTCACGATAATCCGCGCGGGCCACCAAATCGCTCAGCAAACGTTGAGCACAGCTAGGCACGCACACACGGCCTCACCGCACTCTCCCTAGCCCCTAGAGCAGGGGATGCACGTTCACCTGCGCCCCCTCCCACCGTACAGCCCTTACAGACACACACAGGGCACGCTTCGCCTCCTCCACCCTGATATTATTCAATAGAGCTTTAACTATGCATGGATGTGCGTTCTATAGCACCAAAACAAAACCGAAACCATTTAGGCGTTCGTGGAGGCTACTTTAATCCAAAGCCGAAGCCATCAATGCGAGACAGCCATTTTGGCCTGGCGTCGTGAGACGGCATTGTTCGTGATCCGTCTCGTTGTGGTCGTTCTTTAGTCCGCCAGAATAATCTGTGTCGTCAGGCGTGATTGCAAGTGATTGTTTTGCGTGACTTTCTTCGTGCTATGCAATCGTGGCGTAGTATCGTATCGTCGGCTCGCTCTTGCCGTGTCTGGCTGATCGTTTTGGGTGACTTTCCTTCCGTGCTATGCATTCGTGGCGTAGTATCGTGTCGTCGGCTCACGCTTGCCGTGACTGGCTGAAGCAGTGTCACTCAGTGTTTGGGAAAAGCAGCCTCCGGACGGAGAAGTCCCTGCAGTAAGCTTCGTTTCGTCGTGAACTTGCCTGAGCAAGATGGCAGCGCATGACGGATCCCAGTGGCACCGACAGACGAAGCCTGTGGACGACGCTCCTACGGTCGTTATAGATTTCAGGTGAGTTCTGCCGGCTTCTGCCTACAACTCTTTTATTCGCTTCACACGTAGCTTTGCCACTTGTCTTTCTGATGTTCCAGTTGCACGGATTTTGCTATAGTGTTTCAATGGCTTGGCAACGACGAAAACCGCACTGGACTATCCAGTAGCGGGTAAAACGGAGTGGTGCGCGCCAATATCGTGTTTCCTTATTCCATACATGCCAGAAAAACATGAAATTGCGAGTTGAAATCTCGGTTGCAAGTCGAGTGTGGTGACACGTAGAGCAACGTTGCACCGATATATATATGAAGGGTAAGTAAGATCAGCTGATCAAAATCAATCTAATGCACCCGGCCCGAACATGCCTGATATCCAGATCATGATTTTGGCTCCTGAAACTCTAGAATTTAGTGTTTCTTTCCTTTGCTACCCAGACGTTGAAACACGTTTAATACGTATTTATTCGCTGCATATTCGAACTTCTCGCCGTGTTTGCTTGTTTGTTTGTTTGTTTGTGTGTGTGTGTGTGTGTGTGTGTGTGTGTGTGTGTGTGTGTGTGTGTGTGTGTGTGTGCGCGCGTGCGTGCGCGCGCGTGCGTAACTGCTATAAAACTTTGATGCAATAGCTTTTGTAGCACGGTTTCATTTAATTGAAACAGTGGTGACTTGATCTTATGATGCTAAAAAATATCATGCAACAAAGGTAAATGCGAGTTCACTTCAAAGTTGTAGTTTCTTTTTTTTTTTCCACAAACTGCATACGAGCATAACCTCATCCTCCTGTGATACTTGCTTTGTCTAATGTGGTGTGGTGCTAGTACCTAATAGTAAACACAACACCGGCTAGTAATAATGGCAGTAAACATACTGCTCAAACGCTGTGTTTCGTGGATATTGGATGCCTTTGTTATACCAGCCGTGGTTCAGTTCGTTATTATTTTCAACACAAAGATACAGTCTACAGTGATGTTGTGGGCAGTGGACAAAATCCCTTAAAATGGACTTGGAAGCGTTACGCTGCGAAGCCCAAGGACGCGGGTTCTATTCCTGACCCCGGCAGCTGCATTTAGAAGGGGGCGAGATACAGAAACTCCCATGCCCTCTGATTTGTGCACGTTGAAGAACTCCAGGTAGTTGAAATTAATCCGTGATCTCCCACTATGTAGCACCGCTTTAATCGCATTGTGCTTTTCGCTCATAAATCTCTAGCAATTATTGCTTCATCATTATACCTCGAAACACTCGCTGTATCCTATTTGAATTCTATTCGCCATAGTCTGCAATGAATATTAGCACTTTTACAGCAGGGTGCCTCATTTGACATTCTTTTACAATGCACCTTAATTGTCCCAATTTCATGCCATAATCAGCTGTTGTTTTTAATATGTATATAAGTCACTTCAGCACTGTTCCTTTTTGTTTGACCGCTTCTCATCACCTCGATTGTTTGAGGTTGAGGTGATGTTTGGTGCTGCACAGTTTGCCCGAGTTTGCTCCCAACCCTCTATACTGGTCAACGCTGGCTGGTGGGTTGTCCTTCCAGACAAACGGAAAAACGAGACCTTTGCCTGTTGATATAGATCTGAAGAAAAAATGGCACATTAGGCCTTTAGAATAGCTGCACCTTCGTGCAGCTGTTCTGAAGCCAGGCACTAGAAGGGCACGCTCACAATGATGCGACAGAAAGAAGGCAGTGAAGGCAAGCCTAGTCTTGTCGTACATTCGCCATATTTCGTGTAGCTGTATACACATTTTGCCGTTTTCTTCGTTAAACTAATAATAACATTTGGCGTTTAACATCCCAAAACCACGATATGATTGAGAGACGCCGTAGTAGAGGGCTCTGGAAATTTCGACTACCTGGGGTTCTTTAACGTGCAGCTAAATCTAAGTACACGGGCCTCAAACATTTTCGCCTCCAACGAAAATGCAGCCGCCGAGGCCGGGACTCGATCCCGCGACCTACAGGTCTTCGTTAAAATACTGCTAGTCTAGTGGTTATGGTGCTCTACTACTGACCCGCAGGTTGCGGGATCGAATCCTGGCCGCCGCGGCCGCATTTTCGATGGAGGCGAAAATGGTTTAGACCCGTGTGCTTAAATTTAGGTGCATGTTAAAGAACTCCAGGTGGTCGAAACTTCCGAAGCCCTCCACTACGGCGTCTCTCATAATCTTATCGTGGTTTTGGGACGTCAAACCCCAACAATTATTATTATTATTAAAATACTGCTGCCATGCTATACAGGGTGATTTTTTTTCAGACAGTACATATCTTTTATAAAAAAAACTCTATGACAGTCACGCTCCAGTAGTACTCTAGTTCGAGGCGGAAATATTCTGCCGCAACAAAAAATGCGTTGACGGGACTAATTAACAAAAACACGTTAACTATTTTTATTTATTGACTTGAGGGCAGTTGTTTATATTAGAAATTTGTAGTGCGTGCCGCTTTATGGTATACCCATTTTTCAGAAATCATGAAAGTTTTACGTAACTCGAGATATTTATTGTGAAATTTTAAGGGCTAAATCAAAACTGATCGTGTCCGGCACACAGAAAACGCGGTTTTTCTGTTACGTCAGACCGGAGCTGCCCGCGACAAGGGAGTGACGAAATTTGAATGAAGGCGCGTCGTGGTCGTACCTTTTCGTGAAAACTGGCAAGTCATCTAACTTGCGTCAGCGATCGCCTGACCTTTGCATGTGGCGTTTGGTGCTCATCTGTTTCTTTCGAGATGCGCGCATCCGAAATGGCAGTAATATCAACCTTTTCTTTCTATGTTTACAGATAAGTACCACACATCGCACCCAAATAATAAGCTGTTTACTTGTGTATTTCTGAATGCTTGCAGATTTTCCTGATCACATTCTGCTTCGGCCCACCTTCATTAAACTATCATCACCTTCTTTTCACGTGTAGCTCCGAGCTTACGTAACAGAGAAGCGACATTTCCTGCACGTCAGGCGCTATCAGTTTCGATTTCGTCCTTGAAATTGAAGGATGAATATCACGAATTACGTGTAACTTTCGCGATTAAAAAAATGTGTATGCCATAAATTGGCACGCGATACAACTTTCTAATATAAACAACTACCTCCAGGTCAGGAATTAAAGTTAATTAATGAGTTTTGTTAATTAATCTCTTCATTGCCATTTTAGTTGCAGCAAACTATTTCCTTCTGACATAGAGTGTGTGCGCGAAAACATCTTGAGCGTGACTATTATACAATTTTGATAAGAAAATATGCGTTCTCTAAAAAACATCCTTCTAATTGTACGGAGGTCATGCAGCGGAAACAGTTGCAGCTGGCTAAGGGAGTAACAGACCCTCAAAGTACAGCAAGTTAATGAGTATCCCTGTTTTGTTCATTGCCGGGTGACACTTCATGGAATCTGGTGTGTGAGCGCTGACCTTGTCAGATTAAAAGGTGATCGATCTGTCTGTCATCATGTGTTTATTTTTGTGCACTTGACTATTTCAGGTTGCTTCAAGACTGCACATTGGAAAGCTCTACAGCTGCCTTTGACCAGGAAGCCTCCTTGGAAACTTCGTGTCTCGAGGTAGTCAAGACGTGTCCAAGAATTCGGATAGCCACGCTTAAGTCTGGCCGTGAGTGGTCTCGAATCAGTGCAACCTGCTGTCCTTTTCGCCAGAATGCCCACTGACCCTGACTGGTCTGGGAACACGACACTGCCAAGCTCATGCACGCAAGCTGTGCACCTATTGGGGTCCTGTATCTCAGATGACTACATGAGAATCCTGTACTACATGAGAATACACATGTTGCATGTTTTGCGCTGTATGCCACATAAATATGTAATGGATGTCGCAAAGAAGTGCTTGATGGCTGGCCATTGATTCCTATTCATAAAAACTGACTGCTGGCTATGCTAATGTTTATGCCAGGTCTAGTATATTGCCGCATTTGACAGCATGAACGATGTTAGCGAAACTATTGCTTTTCATATCTCACTCATTCTGACAGTAATGTGTCTCGCTGTATTTCTGGACGGTGTTTCTGTATTTCAGTTCTGTACAGAACTCTCCATACCACCCACTAAATATATATATTTATATATATCATACCTTATATATATAAGGTACTTGACACACGACGTACGTTTTAGCATTAGCATAGTGCTAAAACGTACGTCGTGTGTCAAATGCCTTCCTACAGTATCAGGACCTTCGTGATCTTTCTGTAGCTCTTATATTTAAGGGTCATTCCATGCCAAGTGTCCCAGACGTGGCGCTCGCACATCGCAGCTTTTGCTGATAAATTTGTGCCTTTTCCTGTGCCACATGGAGTATTGTGGCAAAACATTCTTGCTCGAAAAAATTTTTGACGGTCCTGGCACCCCCCTCGAATTTCGCTTCTATTTATTAAACTGTACCTAATAGAAAAATGTGTATAAAATCTACTTTTGTCTGTTGAGCTTCTAAACTGCGCTTGCGCTATCGCAGAGGTTCTGTTTAGTTGTCCCATTCATTTTTCCGAATTTTTGTGTTTCACTACCAGCTACATAGCTTCAAAAACTACAAAATCTTCAAAGTTCGTGAATTTTTCTTGAGCTATCTGGAACTCACCCAAACCAATATTAATAATAGCCTGATTTCCAGAAAAGTGTATTTTAGTACAGAAATGTTTAGGGGTAAAATAGATTCAGATCTTTCCGAAAAAAATTGTGAAATTAGAGAAAATGTACGATTTGTTGCATGTTTGACCATATTTTTCATACTGATGCGGTCAAAGTAAAAATCCTCGTCATGCGGCGTTTGATAAAAGACTTCATCGTTAAGTAATGAAAAAGTCTTATCAAATCATTTTTTTCTTTTAAGGAAGAAAATAATTTTTGAATTTGGCCCTCCGAACGCGCAGTGCATTTCATTTTGTTGCCACTTCGCCGCAAAGCACGTGGTAGCCCTTGCAGCTGACATCGTCACAGGCAACGGCCAGATGCGAGATGTATGTCAGTGGCTCGTGAGTGGTCGAAAGTCTTGTCACGTTGATGTCAGGGCGACGAGTAATGAATTCGCGTTACAAGTGAGCTGCTTGGCGGGCCCAATGGGAAGTATGGACGCCCGAGAGCAGCCTATGGCGTCGTTGGCACATGTGCTAGAGGCCGTCTGTACAACATGTATACCCTGAGAAAAGAAGGTGTACAGTGGGGCATTATTTCTTCAGTATGTGTATGCTAGTTGTGCAGACGTCCCTCTAGGTCCATTGCCAACGACTCCACATGCTGCTCTCGGGCGTCCATATTTCCCATTGGGCCCGCCTAGCAAATGCTCATTGTAACGCAAATTCATTACTCGTCGCCCTGACAGCGCGACAAGACTTTCGACCACTCACGAGCCGCTGACATACATCTCGCATCTGGCGCTGCCTGTGACGAGTGTCAGCTGTAAGGGCGACCACGTGCTTTGCGGCGAAGTGGCAGCAAAATGAAATGCACTGCGCGATCGGAGGGCCAAATTCAAAATTATTTCTTCCTTAAAACAAAAAAAAATGATTTGATTAGACTTTCTTCGTACTTAACGATGAAGTCTTCTATCAAACGCCCATGACGAGGATTTTACTTTGACCGCATCAGTATGAAAAATACGGTCAAACATGTGACAAATCGTACATTTTCTCAAATATCACAATTTTTCGGAAAGATTTGAAGTCTATTTTAACCCTAAACATTTCTGTACTAAA